>NW_009187968.1:16256-20934 GCF_000690835.1 Fulmarus glacialis
GCTTCAGAAACTGCTCGTTTTCACTCCCTGTAGTTCAGTTGTCGATTCTGGGTCATCTCCCCTTTTTTCTTCCTGCTGCACCACTGCCTTCTTATTCTCATCCAATATTCTTATTAAGTTGATGCATGAACAACTTTTTACTTTTGTTTCTATGCAACATCCTTGTCCTTTACACCACCTCCTGTTTTGTCTACGTAGAACATAAGCTATCTAGGGTATTTTAACCAACCTCACAGAAACACATAGGAGTTAAAGCAGAAAATTATACTTTCAACTGTAATTACCTAATTTATGTTTTCCTTAATCCTGGTACATTTTCAAGAACAGCTAAAAAAATAGAAGATGGCAATGCCAACTTTTGAGATGATTTTCAGACATTCATGGGAAAGTCGTTAAAAATAAGATCATGGAGCATAAGATCATGGAGCTGAGAACCAAAATCATGCAAAACCAAATTATTTCCAGGGGAGAAAAAAAAGACGTTTACTGTTAATTTTATAGAAGGGAAAACATGGGTGCTTTGTTTGTTTGTTTGTTTTTTCATTTTGCTTCATTTTGTTTTAGCTCATCCACCTCAAACAAGATTATGATATTTTCTGATTACTCAGAATAAAACCTGCCAGAACTGGAGTTCCAGTTTCCTATGTTCAACTGTTGTTTTTCCCCACTGAGCAGCAAGAGTTCAGACAGATGTATGTAATAAATTCAGAAATGTTGATCTGCTCTGCAGATGAAAGACTGAATAACAGTATAGTCATAAAACTGAAACTTTTCATACCATGCAAGCAGCCTGTACTATATTTTACTCCACACTTCAAGATATATCACAATGACAGATTTTCTAATGTCAGGATATCGTATCAAAAGAATTCAAAGTTCTTCAGCAGCTGCTGTTAGAATAGTTGCAATTGACTTATAAAGCTGTCTGAAACATAGTAGTTTTCCCTTTTTCTTACACTTTTGGAGTACTTTTTTATTAGAGAAAAATCAGATTCAGAACAATCTAACTAATATATTCAACCATTCTACAAGACTGCTAAAGATAATGTTCGCAGCAATAAACTGAACTGGAAAGTTTATAGTAACAGGAAAAGTATGTAAACAGAACTTTTAAAAGGTAAGTGATTTTTATTCAGACTATCCAAAACATTTTTTTTTTTTTACTTTATAAACATGTACTTAACGCAAAGTCCTAAAAAAAAGGTGGCTTGACCAAGGTTGTAATCAACATCTGAACCTGTCAAAGCAGCTTCCAGCAAAGCCAGGAGAAAACACTGACACCCCTGCGGCTCCAAGTTCTCCCCTTTTACTCAGTTTTCCTGTTTCAGATCTCTGCTCTATGAAACAGTATATTTTCCATCCTTTCTATGGCAACTTTCATATTCTACTTAAAATTTTAAATGGACAATAAGAATATTTTCCTCAACTTCTCAATGAGCACTGCAAACCACCAAAAGGGATGCAATCAGGAGCTTTTCTAATTAGCAAAGCAAAATGAGGCGTTAAAGGGCAACAACACTATTCAGGGAAAAAAAACATTGTAAGCCATTTTGGAACAAGCTTATGCATTCCAAATTTCAGGAGACGTCCTTAACCGTGGAACATAATGTAACAGATTTGTCCCAAACTTCTGTGCACACTTGTGGGTCATTAGTACATCAGTACCAATTTAATTCCCCCAGACCTGTACTAAAGTTCTACGTGGCAGCAAAATTGAATAAGATTAATTAGTAGGAAGCTGTTTGCAGCTTAAAAATTAAGCCATTGGGTTACCATTTATTGTTTGTGATGGAAATAAAATACAATTTTTTCTTGCAATAAATACATGCAAACTTGCCTTTTAAAAATTTTAGTAGTATTCAGATTGCTAGAATGCAATTACTGACAAATAACTTCTTAATTCCTGTTTTTACAGGTAGCTTATGTTATGGCTGCTCTGTATGCAGGAGGTTGTAAAGTCAATATCCATGGAAAAATGTTGAGGCACTTTTAGCAAACGTACTATCAAGCTTTATCAGTCACAGCAGGCAGATACAATTGTAAACATGTTTAGTTTGGAAAAGAAACAGCTTGGCTAATGATAGAGATAAATATTGGTTTGCATTTTTAACATTTACTTTGTACTAATAGACTGTTTCATTTCATAAGCATTTAAGCAATCATGGTAAAGTTATGGCAGGACTACAGTATACTGGCATATTTATTCCTTGAAGTTCCCCAATCAAAGACAAAACTCAGTTGTTTACTTTGATATTTATTTAATGATGTGAGCCCTGACTGGACTTGAGTCAACCTCAAGTATTTCATAGAGCAGTGAGTTTCTTTTGAAATAGAGCAATGTAAACATACTTTCAGGTGTTGTACAAATAGCAAAACTGTAACGCATAATATTTCTTTAAATTAGCACAGTGTTAATAGTTAATGGGGGAGGGGGTCATATATAGGTTACCTGGCATAACAACAAAGCTATTCCTCAGTGTGTAGGAAAATGCATGAAACAAGTTACAAATGTGCAAAATATATGATAGAATAATCAAGATTATTTAGAACTGTTCCTGGATATCTGAAAAAGACTTACAAAATGCTTCAATGATATATTGATACACTACACATTGTTTTTGCCAAAGTGACTTTTTTATCTTACCAGTCATATTATCATTACAGTAACTATCTTAAAGGAATATAGTCAACCATTCTGAGACATCTCAGGTGCTTCATGCACTCACTGCAAGTATTTTGATATGGGTGTTCTCGCTGCCTGTTCCTGAGCATTTGCAATTTCCATCCTCTTCCTAAAGTGAATCAAGATCAGCCAAATCAATCAAGCGTAAAAGATGGAAAAATACATTAGTAAACAATGAGTGATGAAAGAAACTCATTAGTAGACAAGTGACACTGTGGTGTTGCTGTATAGGTACAGTTTAGTCATGATATTTTCATTTCTGCATTCTCTGTAGAAAACATCAGCTACTGTCACTGAAGGCAGTTTAGTCAATATGCTTACACACACACACCATTTGCTTAATGTTGAGAAGATGCATAAATTGTAACTAGACCCTAGATTACTCCAATGGAAAAGTAGTATCAGTGAAACTGGGACAGTTCAAAAGCACTTGGGAACTTATTGAGGAGCTAGTTTTCAGAAGTAAGGAGACACAGAAATGTAAGACTAGAACTGTGGACATCAAATGGAACAAGAAAGATAAATTCCAACAGAAAAACACTTTTCAGAAATTATTAGAAGATGCAGGCTGATAAATTCCCTCTCTGTCTCTTCACCCAGTCTGCAGAAATGTCTTCCCTCACCCAAAATGCTCCTACCCGTTTACCTAGGCCCCATGCTGTTCTGGCCCTTGAAGGGGTCACCCCTTTCCTCTCACCCATTTTACCAGCACAGCTCATTACCTTCCTCCTCAGCCTGGTGTCTAGTGTTTGACTTCATGCCATGCTCAAAAGTCACTTCTCAAAAAGTTGTCTCAAAAGTCTTGCCCAGCTGCCAGGGCCAGCCCCTTGGCTGCCCAGAAAAAGAGAAGTGACCAGTGCTTGTCTCCATTTTAGGAGGCAGGAAAGCAGGAAGAAATGGAAATTAAAATAGCTGTAGAGATTCACACAAAGCTCCCACTGAAGAATGAAAGTGCAAGGTGAGGAGCTATCAGAATTGGGACACAGTCCTTCAGGGAATACTAAATCAAAGTCAGATGAAAGGGAAGCAAGGGAAGCAGAGGAGCTCCAGATCAGAACAGCTGCATTGCCAGACAACTGCTCTCCCCACATGGGAGAAGTCTGACCTGAGTGGTCCAAGCAGGAAGCCCACTCTTGGTTTACTTCATTTTTGCGTTAGACATGTAGCACAAGAACGCGCTCTCTGGGCCACGCTGAAGGGAGCAGGTGGGGAACAGGGGGTACCTGCAGGGGCAGGCTGCAGAGTTTGGTCCCAGGCTACACCCCGCTTATTCCCCGCTAGACCCACCCTACTCTTCAAGACAAAGTCACTATTTTATGTGGGTTTCTCCAAGCTTTAGGCAGTATTTCTCCTAGAAAGGAGAAAGATTTTTTGGCTTCTGCTTTTTTGATGTTTCTTTTCTCATTGCTCTTCTGATTCAGCCTCTAGCATCCATCCCTTAATAGGAGAAAATTACTCTTTCCACCATACATCCCACCAAATGCTTGCAGAGACAAGAAGTGGCCGCTCTTGCTATCCGTCTACTGAATGCTATTTCAACCTAGAGGTGGCACACTTCCTGTATCGTCTCCTCAAAACCTTTATTTCTACACCTGACTCTTCTGCCTGTCTTTCTCTTCGCTACCACTACCACTAACACTAACACTAAGGCTATACATGGAAGTACTACAAAAATAGAATAATTCAACGACTGTGGGTACAAAGGGCATCTCCCATAGTTATGAAGGTTCTATTTAGGCAATAGTCTTCAAGTTTTTTTGAAAAACAAGTTGCTAGTATACATAAAACTTTCTTATACTTTCTGTATATCTAGAATATTATGTCTATTATTCCTGAATCTGAGAACAACGATAAGTGACTTTTTTTTTACTTTCAGACTACAAATTCTTCTATGTTTTTCCACCTAAATCCCTAGTTTGATCAGCACGTCCAGTTTAGATCAGTGCAAGCCACGATCAAAAGTAAACCACTCCATCATTTACCAGCAGTCCTGGT
>NW_009187969.1:0-1026 GCF_000690835.1 Fulmarus glacialis
GGGGGGGTGTTCCCCAAGGCCCACAGCACGGCGAGGAAAGCTCCCTAACCTACATTTTCCCCGCTCGCCGCAGTTGCGAGGCAAACCACCCTCTGCTTGTAAGGAGAGAGGGTCCGCGGGGGGATGTTGGAGAGCGCCGGAGGTGCTGTGGGAAATTTCCTTCATCCGAGGGAAGCCGAAGGGAAGGGGATAGATGCTGTACTTCAGGGATAAATAGTTCTCTGCGAGTATCGCGCTCCTCGCGTGTAGGTAAATAGCGCTGATGTTTCAGCAACAAAGCCGTAGGAAGCAGACCCGCTTGGAGGGAGGATGACCACGATGAGCTCCGAGACATAGCCCTGGCCGTGTCCTCCTGGGCCAAATTCGGGTAAATTGCATTGAAAAATGTTAATAAAGGGAGAAAATGCTCTCCTGGGTTGGGACTGCAGCTCAGGATGCAGCTCATCTCGCTGTTGTGATACTTCAGGATCAAACTCTTTAGTAACGAGCAGAGGGAAACCTCTGTGGCTTCCCAGATGCAGCAAATTAATCTTTATGTACCAATATAGGTATTTAACTGTTCTCTGTCGTTTGGGTTATTTATCTCTTTTTATTAAGTTATAGCAAACCTAATAGTTCTCATTTATTTTGAGATGCCTGATTATGCTGAAAGGAAACAACTTAAATTGATTTCGTCTGTGTCCACGTACTGCTAGTTTCAAACTGTTTTATTATCATTGCCGTTGCTCTTAAAATGCTAAATACGCTCTTAAAATACTAACAAGAGCCGGGTCACCAGGGAGCAGGTCATCCGTGCCGCTGAAACGTCAGCCGATGAAGTGTGCAAAAGCTGGAAGTCTGGGATCATGCAAGTGTGTGCCGCCGGGAGCTGCAGCAAGCCCCAGATCCTGCTGGCTTTAGGAACTCGATTTTACCAAGAAGTTGTAAGACGTGAACATGATTTAATTTGCCTTCCAGTGCAGGAGCTGGGGCTCACAGTCGTGCACGCAGCGCTGCAGGCCCGTGCCGCGGGTCTGTGCGGTCCCG
>NW_009187970.1:0-12821 GCF_000690835.1 Fulmarus glacialis
CGCTGGAGGGGGAGGAGGTAGAGAAAATCGGGAATGAAGTTGAGCCTGAGAAGAAGGGAGGGGTAGGGGGAAGGTGTTTTAAGATTTGGTTTTATTTCTCATTATCCTACTCTGATTTTGATTGGTAATCAGTTAAATTAATTTACCCAAGTCGAGTCTGTTTTGCCCGTGATGGTAATTGCTGAGTGATCTCCCTGTCCTTATCTCGACCCACGAGCCTTTTGTTATATTTTCTCTCCCCTGCCCAGCTGAGGAGGGATGATAGAGCGGCTTTGGTGGGCACCTGGCCTCCAGCCAGGGTCAACCCACCACACCATGGAAAGGAGTTGTAGGGTAATTAACAACTTCAAAATCAAAATCTTTATGGAAAATGACCTGGAGTTTCAATTCAGAAAGTTCAATTTCAGTGAAGTTCTTAGCAACAACATGTAACATAAAACCAGTCATTTTTAGCATGTGATAAAAAAAATCTAAGAAGTGAAAAATATTGCAGGAAATGTGAAAAAGGATGAGAAAAGAGAGATCTGCTATATTTTGGGGGATAGTTCGGCATTGCTAAAGTATCTTACAATTTATACTTAAAAAGTCACACCGTTTTTCGTTGTATGATGTTTATCTATCTTCTCAATAATCATGCTAAGATGTTGTTTCTTCTTCTGTAATTTGTGTAAATTATAAAACAGTTTTTGTTTCTAGCTACTTTCCCAAATGATTAAAAGTGTTAATTACATAACAACCAAAACATTCTCTGCTTACTCACAGAACTGTTTGCCAAATCCATTTCCATATATAAAAGAAAAAATAAATTAAAGACAACATAACCTTAAAAATAAGTTATACATGTATTGGTTTGATGGATTTGGGTGGTAAGTGTTATCATCTTAGGACGAGACAAAATGGCCTCAAGTTGCACCAAGGGAGGTTTAGACTGGACATTAGGAAAAATTTCTTTACTGAAAGAGTGGTCAGGCCTTGGAACAGGCTGCCCAGGGAAGTGGGGGAGTCACTGTCCCTGGGAGTATTTAAAAGACGTGCAGATGAGGCGCTTAGGGACATGGTTTAGTGGGCATGGTAGTGTTGGGTTGACGGTTGGACTCGATAATCTTAGATGTCTTTTCTAACCTTAATGATTCTATGATTCTATGATCTCTAAATTAAGAAAAATGATACCCAATTTATGCAATCCAAGATGATTCTACAATACCTGTGATGTTTGGAAATTTTTAATTACTTCCAGGGAAGTAATTGGAAATGGAATGGAATCCTAAATCTCTCTTAGGAGAATCCAGTGAAGGAAACAGTAGAATAGCAGGAAAAACAATGTAGAATTGTGTATGTTAACTTGTTAAAATCTGAGGAACAGAATAGACTGAAGTTCGCTAAGAATTTAGATTCACGATTGAAGTGGAAAATAATGAAGAAACAAAAATACAGGCACAGAGCAAACACAACTAAATAGAATCATAGAATCATAGAACCGTAGAATGGTTTGGGTTGGAAGGGGCCTTTAAAGATCATCTATTCCAACCCCCCTGCCATGGGCAGGGACACCTTCCACTACAGAAGGTTGCTCAAAGCCCCGTCCAACCTGACCTTGAACACTTCCAGAGATGGGGCATCCACACCTTCTCTGGGCAACCTGTTCCAGTGCCTCATCACCATCATCGAAAGAAAAAAATTCTTCCTTATGTACAATCTAAATTTACTCTCTTTCAGTTTAAAACTGTTGCCTCTTCTCCTATCACTACACAGGCCCTGGTAAAAAGTCTCTCTCCATCTTTCTTGTAAGTCCCCTTTAAGTACTGAAAGGCTGCAGTAAGGTCTCCCCGGAGCCTTCTCTTCTCCAGGCTGAACAATCCCAACACTCTCAGCCTTTCCGAGGGGAGGTGCTCTAGCTCTCCAATCATTTTTGTGGCCCTCCTCTGGACCCGCTCTAACAGGTCTATGTCTTTCTTGTATTGGGGGCCCCAGAGCTGGACACAGTACTGCAGATGGGGTCTCACGAGAGCGGAGTAGAAGGGGAGAATCACCTCCCTCGGCCTGCTGGCCATGTTTCTTTTTGATATGACTGGCTTTCTGGGCTGCAAGCGCACACTGAAATAAATAAAGCCAAAACAAATTCCCAATGTCAATAATCCAGATTACTCTAGTTTTGATGCTATGTTCCCTTATGGAAAGCTATCAGACCACTTTAATAATCCCTGTAAATCAGCAAACTAAAACCAGAAAAAATTATAGGAAAGACATGACGAGAATGAATGAATCTAATTCATTGGGAATTAGAACAAATTCCTAATGTGCATCAGAGTCTTACTAGCATGAATCTAATTATCTATTTTCTTCATTCACCAAGGCTTTAGGTTATTAGTCCGAAGTCAGGAAATCGAGTATCTGTCTTCATAACAGATGTCACAATCATATCAAAATCTATCCGAAGAGTTTGGACATGTCCGTACAGAAATGATAATGGAGCCTGGTAGGAAGCTGTAGTCATCATCACTTGTATGACAAAATTCGTCTTTCCCAAATCCATAAAGGTACATGTGTACCATTAGGCATGTGTAAGCTCTTTATACTGCAATCATAAAATAATGAAACTGACATTTTTCTTACTTGAGATTTCAGTGCTTGAAGCTGAGTTTCATAATTCTGAGCCATTTCATATTTAGTTTTCTGTAAGTCTTTCAGTTTCTGTCGAAGTAGCCCCACCTACAGTTAGAATAAGCATTCATATTTACCTTTTCTGAAGTGTTCCAAAATAGTCATTTTTGGAATAGTCATTTGAAACTTTGAAAGAAGACTGTTGCTTGAAAGATAGATATTAAAAATATATATTCATTTGGTAACTTAATAATAAAACTGGATACCACAAACCCAGATTGTATTAACATCCAGTTAGGGACTTTATAGTAAAAAATCTCATTGTATGCTTATGTCATGATTTAATGATAATACTGTATGACTCTGTCATGAAAGACCATTTAATGAAAGCACTTCTGACCCAACTATAGGAATGAACTGCTGTGCCCTGTTGTGAAAATTTTGCTTGAATGGCTTATATAATCATATAAATAACTTTCAACTACTTATGTAAAATTATTGGGATGCACTGTAGACTCATTTCAGCTCCCTAAGTACAGTGCCATTTGAGGTATCTTCAATTATCTAAGAGTTTCACAGAGATCTGAGAAATATGACAAAGAGCGTACCTGACATCTATGTTTTTCTGGAGGGGCAGCTGGAAGCTAGGTGGAATATGTTAAAATATTCCAGATAACATTTCTGTGCAGGCAAATAAATTGATGCTTTAAGGATTGGCTAGCTGAATTATTCTCTTGGTTCCTCTGACTGCAAGGCAAGTTCCTAATTGCTCATTAGGGAGAGTTATTTCATTTTCAAAACTCCCACTGGCATTTTAGACACCTAGCTCACACAAGGATGCCCATGTGTAAACACTTAACTTCAGATGTCTTGAACTAGAACTGAATGCTGTGCTAGGATTTACTGATGCTTCTGAATGAATATTCAGCAGATAAGACTATGAAGTACGGACAACATCAGGTACACCAGGGCTTTCAGTTTGATAAGCAAGTCTAAGTGATAATACAATTCGAATCTTCACTATTAATAATAAAATTATCATACAAAGACTGTATATCATGTAAAATGATAAAAATCAGGTATAAACAGGAATTACAAAGACAATTTTGTGAAACTTTTTGAACTGTACATTTCTACTTAAAATTTCTGTTGAAACTAGAAGTGTTGGCATTTAGAAAAAACATCAAATTATCTTTTTACAGCTAAACTGAGAATATTTAGACTTTAGGGAAATAGAAGAAATATGAGACTTTCAATGACATTTTTACAATCACTTTTCAGAACAGAAGCACACTTTAAAACAAAACACTAAGGATAATTAGTGACCTTTAAAGGGAGTTTGGTATTTTTACTGATATGATAGAACAAACAGGTCTCCTTATAGGCCATTTAGAGCATACTATTAACTAACTCCCAGAATAAATACTTTCTTTATAGAATGTGATATTCTTAAATACCTCTTGACCTTTTTGATCCATTTTGCTTTGGGCACTTGCTAATTCTTTATCCTGGATATCCATCTTTGCTTCTAAAGCTTTCATCTTCCTTTCCCATTCCACTTTCTTGCTGTTTACCATGATGTCAATTTGATGCACTAATTCCTGAAGTTCAGTTTCACATGGAGAAGTTCTAATAATATAAAAAAAAGATTTATTTTTTCAAATAAAGAATAAGGGAGAAAACAATTTTGTATTTACATTGCTAAGATTTTATTTTAATTCTGATGGATAATAACCACTTTTCAACATCAGAAAGAAAGAAATGGGAAAGCTAAACGATGCCTTCAAATGTAGGTGGAATCTCCCTTCATCTATCATAAGTTTGCCTGAAGTCAAAATCAGAGTATTTAGCATATTCTGGACTTTTTGCCTAGCTTAAATGCTGTTTGATAACCTCTCATTCTTTCAGGCATGAACTGTCAAATGAGCATAAGTTGAGTTGAAAGTATCCAGGCCCAAACCTCAATGGACAAGAGTAGGAGAAGACGAATATTAAGTTGCTTATGGGCACAGGACTTCCCACTAAGGGCACATAATGATGGAAACAGAGTTTGCTGAGGAAGTTATTAAACATCTGGCTTGAAAGCCAACCGCAATTCTTAATTACTAGTTCAACTTTTACACTCTGTTTTCCCATTCTCTTTGTGGAAAATGGACTTAAATAACAAGGTGACTTGTATAGTAATAGTAAGTTTTAATTCTACTAGGAAGCACAGAAGTGAGTGCATTTTGAAAAAAACCTTGTCTTTGGGGGACCGTGTGCTGGATTTATAGAGATTTGCACAGTATCTGCAACATAAACATTAGATTTTTTCCCAAACTTCTGAGGTTAAATTTAGGATACATCCCTTACACTATGACTTCTTTGTCAGTAATAGACAACGTTTTACACTGTTGCTTTAGGAATATGATGTGTCCTAAGTAAGAAAATAGTAATATATGGTTAATTTATGGTATATTAGAAGGGCCATCAGAGACTGAAAGCAGTCAAAGTTGCCCTCTTAGTTGCCCTCTTATATAGCCCCTTATATAGGAGCAGTATATTAATTTTAAAAAATGAAACTTTGTGTGGACAGTGTCAAATAATGTTTAAATCAGCTGGTGTACACCATTTAGCACACATATACAAAGTATCTGAACTTTAGTATGGAGATTTCTTTATTCCATATCCATTCCAACTTCATATTTGCTGATGAATAGAAGAAAAATTTGAAATAAGAAAGATACAGATTATAGAAAATGTGGTTGTGGATACTTTTTTATGCAAGAAATTAAATAATTCTTTCTACATTCTAAAACTTTTTATTTGTAGAAATGACTATTTCACATCAAAATTATACAGTCCTTCTAGGGGTATATGAGATTTTTTCCCTGAAGTATTTTGGAGAATTTATTGCCCAGTTAACCTCGATTGTTTTATGAACTGATAGCTTCTCTCAATCTGTAAATTTACAGCTGGTATTTCAGATTCTCAATGATTTATTTAAAAGTCAGAATCTTTCTAGAACTCATGAATCTTTTCAACTTTCAGTGAAACATTCCAGTTAGAAAAAAAAAAATCATAATTAAAACTGTTTATTGAAATGTTCCTGAACATTTTATTTTCCTGATTTAGTTCCTCTTATCCACTTAACCTAGGATTCTAGGGTTTGGGAAAAAGATAAAGGAGACAATGTACACTCCTGCCTAATTCCTCCCCATAAAATAAAGAAGGGGAATTTTATTCCATTAACACTCAGAGCTGCTTTTGGACTGTTACAAAGAAGAGTTAGCTATTGAACAAATTGCTTAAGTATGTATGTGAGCCCATACATTTTCTATAAAAATTTTCATTGAGTCATATGGAAAAAAACCCAGACTGTTTTCTATCACTACGATTAATTACACATGACCAAAAAAAAAATCTGTCATTTGTCAATCGTTAAAGACTTCAATTTGATCTCTGTTTTTACTTAAATTGTGATAGGAGATCAGAATTAGTTAAGACAGTATTTTTGATAAAAGCCTTTAGCAGACTTACTCACCACTGTAATGCTTGCTTCGTGTCATTTATTGAAATAAAATTATTTTTATCAACTTTTTTTTTTTTTTTAAATACAACAACTTCTAAGCATTTTTAGTATGTTCAGAGCTCACAGAATTTTGGGTGTAGATATTTTTATACTAAATACCAAAACGGGCATGTATCTCACCGGAGTGAAGTAAAGCCTTTCACTGACTGTTTTTAGGCAGTGGAATAATGTGTTGACTTTTTAAACTTTTGAGGAATAGCATCTTTTTCATTTCACTTTCTGTAAATATTTACTTTCCACACAATTTTTTTTAGTGGCATCTGTTATCTGCATATCTTGTTCTCCTATGAGTTAACTGTTGATAAACTTTTCTACTTCTTATCCACTTCTTTTTTAGAGCTTTTTTTATACCTTCCTTGTTTCCTGTTCTAGTTTTAATTGCTTTATATTTTTTTCTAAATAAGAAGATTCTATTTATAAATTACCCTAATATACAGCTTTATTGCTTTCTTTAGAAGACATACTTTCATCTTACCTTTATCACATATTGGAATGTATTGAAATCTGTCATCTCTAGTCGTTGCAACCTTATCTTGGCCATGAAAAAAAAATTCTCATTTAAAGTCTTCAAATTATTCTTTTCAATGGTATGATCTGATCATTGTGAAAATTTCTGCAATGATTTAGAGATTAGTGTACCCAATTACTGCCATATCTAAATGAAGGTACAAATAAAACCAATGTTGTTTCTCCATTGTCAACTCCCTCTCCCTTATCTCAACCAGTTATACTGTTAATGAACTGTTAGTGGTACACCTGCTTTCTCTTCACTTTTTCACTATCTGTCATAGGGACTATTCATTGTACAACTGAAGTCTAATCTGCATTTAATTTCCATTTTCTCATACCGTTGCATAATTTTCAAGTCTCTTCTTTCCTTTTTTTGGTTTTGATTAGAAGCCTATATTGAATTTCCTGTTGATAAAACCAGCAATTGTATTCTTTCATAAATTTGTTAACTATCCCTCCTGATATCTAAACTGATGCAAAAAATGTATTGTAACCTTTTTCGGGATAATAAATTTAGCCTTCTGATAAACAAGTTTCTTCAATTGAAGTAATCTAAGAATGCTGTGACCTTGTTTTGAGTTATGACATGTTCCATTTTCCTTTCAATAATATTATTTATCTCACTGACATTTTCCCCAAAAGTAAAAGTGATAGCCACTGGTTATAATTTAAGTGGTTCTTTGATTTATAAAAATTTAAAAGCTATGTATTCTCTTGACTGCACACCTCTGTGTATATGTAAAGTGCCTTTATGATCACTGATCAGATTGCAGTCATTCTAGTATCTCTACGGCATGATAGTTTGTTAAAATGAGCATAGCTGTTTCCTTAAACTGAGCATAGCTATTATTTTATGAAATAATTGCCATAGAGACAGTCACACAGAGACAAAAGATGGTGCAGCATCTGAATAATGTAACAGCAACCTACAAAAGGGTTAATAATAAAAAGCACAGTAGTATGCCTGTAACCGCTCGATCCTAGGAAGTGTTGGAAAGGATTTCAATATCCAAAATCAGAATAGAATGCCATTTGGTGTCACGAACTTTACAATCTGGCACTTGTTTTGGGGGGACTTTGCAAACAAGAATGTGCCAAGCAATTAGGAATTCTACTTTTGCAGAACCGCAGTTACCAAACACACGCTGAGCCATGCGCTCAGAGGTAATACCCCTATTGCCAGTGAGCTTTCAACTGCTGAGCACGCTGCCAGCACATCGCTGAAGAACAGTAAGCTAACATGCTCCTCTTACGTGACTGTGCAAACGAAGTCTTAATGTAAGCAGATGCTTTTACTCCTGGTACTTGATACCACCATCTTATGTGAATGCTAGCATGAAAATGCTTCCTTTCTTTTCTGGTAATCTTTCACATCCCAGCTCTTCAGCCAACTCTCCAATTGACTGCCCTCCCAGTGCCCATGCAGTCATACTGAAGTCCCCTGTCTATAGGTTGTGCTCTGGCTCAAGCGCTGGTCCCACACACAGAAAGAGTTCCTTAACATGGATATGTGTTTATTTAATATCTTTTTTTGGTGCTTAAATGGTGCATATCCCTTGTTTTGATAATTATTACAGGAAATTGGAGCAAATCTGTTAGTTTTACTATATCATAATTAAAACTTGACATGTTTTTTTAAAGTAAAATTCTTTAAAACTTTTTTATATCAACAAATCTTTGAAACTTTAGCATTGTCAATGTTAAACTTGGAAAGGCTTTTTAAATACAGACATAAATCTCAATGCCTTTTTAGTGTTAAAACTGTTAGCAATGCCATTTTAAAATTTAATATGAGTCATAGAATGATGATAACCAAAGTGCAAGCAAGTAGTACACTGTGATGTGCATATCACAAAACAAAAATGCCCCCTCCCCAAGTGCCTGAAACTCATCTCAAAATAGCATTAATGATGCAGCAAACTTTGATTCCCTCTGGATGGAATATAAAGTGGGATTTTAAAAACAGAAGATGAAGCTATACTGCATCAGGACTACCTTTTCTATACTGCTATAAGGACCTGTGCCCTTCCAGCCTCATGTATTGCCAGGTGGCAACACTTTAGTGAACCACCAGCAATGACTCAGCTATCCGATTTTAGCCTTCAGAAGTAGGTACTTTCTTTATTGTGTGTCACATGGATCATCTAAATACTGTTATGCAAGTGCAAATGCAACCTCTAGCCTGGGTCATCAGGTTACCCTTTCAGACCCACCATGCCTGACATCTTTCTCTCAAGTTTCACCTATCCTTTTCAGATCATCCTGCGCAAGGCAAGTTCTGCAGCTGTTGATAGAAAAATTTCCCTGAATAGTTCTTGCATGTTTCTTGAACTTATATATAAAATCAATATATAAAAGGGAGCTGTTGAAGGAAATATCCCTTCTGAAACAGCTTCTCAGTCTATCTCCACCTTCACTGTCTACTTCCTTACCTAGATCTCTAGGTACACCTGCAGCTGAAAAAGGAAAGCTGTACCTGACGCTGTAGATTATTGCTGCTGTTCCACCGCCAGAACTACTCTGTATCATGGCTGTGGCATTACAAACAGGTCTGCATAAAGATGTATTTGGCAGTTATTCCCACCTACTAGCATAGAAGTACTACTAGTTGCTCTAACTATTATTTTAGTCCCTTCAGTGTTTTAAAAAGAGTGCTAACTATCCCCCTCAGAATATGGCCAATCCTATGGTATCACAATCATGAGAATTTATTTTGATCTCTGGATGCGGAATACGGAAAACTCTGGTATCTTTTGTTTAATATGCCATCGGGTAAACAAACACACAAAGAACAAGTTTTCCCGTAAAATGAAGAAGTATATGTTTTTTTACCTATATGCATTCAGCATTCCCACTTTGGTGAATGCATACATCAAATGGATTCTTCATACATGGAAGTAATGACTGGTACTTAAGCCAGTGGCAGCTTTTTTTTTTTTTTTTTGGTTGCATTTACTTTGAAACAGCTCAAAACACTTAAAGGTATCTCATTTTTGAAGTGATGTAGGCAAGCTCTTAGTCGTCTTTTATTCTATTTCCATATTGGTGAAAATAGAGATGAATCATATTCTCCTGTCATTAATAACTATTTATCTTAATATAAAATCTAGATCTTTCCAAATTTAGACAAACCAAAATCCAGAAAACAAGTTTTACCAACTCCAGGCCTTTATCTTTATCACAAATGATTTTTGCACTAGGTAGACCTTTCTAGCTTTATTTATCTGCCTTTTGCTTTGGAGTTTTACACAGAACTGTATTTTTCTGATTGTTTCTTAATAGACAGATAGAAAGAATATTATTGTCCATACACTTTAGAATAAAGTTGTAATTTAGAAACTGACATTTTAAGAAATGTTTGGTTCATACTGTCAGTCTCTACTTCATGCCTTCTTCCCTTATTACTCAGGTCTGCTGACAAATAGGAAAATATATATGACCATATTTATGCAAACACAAGCAAAACCTATGCAGAACAATGTTAACAAAGATTTCCATCTTACATAGTACATTCAGGTTTTGATCCTTAACCCAACTTCTAGAGCCAATATTAATTCCTTTTCTCTTCTTAAAACTTGCTTTAAAAATAGGAAATATATAAACCAGTTGTGATACAAGAGTCCATTAAAATCTTCTACCTCGAAGTTCCATTATATGAACCACAACTCATTTATTTAACAATTTTCAGCCATACAGAATCATACACATCTGCGATGGATAATTTGTGATTTATGAGTTCTTGCAGCTGGGATGTAATAGTCATGATTTCTACCACCATTATTCAGTCACCTTCTCAAATTTTAAAGCTATCTGCATTATTTCTATACTGTCAGCATAGACTGAAACGAATGTCCCCTATCATCGGATGTCTAGTCTAAACTATTCTTCCAGATACTTTGTATAGTTAATGGAAATAAATAGCTACCTAGAATACCTGGCTTACAATGGGACAAATCACTCTCTAGATTCATCTGCAATGGCCTGAAATTTCACATGTCGATTACAACAAAGGCCAGGTAGGAGCCGAACTCTTGAAATAAGCTTCCGATTTGTTAAAAAAGTGTCCAAAGAATAGCAATATCTTGATTTTTTTAAGTTCAAGTTTTTATATCACCATATTTTTCAGTCATATCATTAACAAAAAGAACGCCCCTCAAAGCCAAAAAAAAGGGCCACATTGTTCAGTCTATAGTATTTTAATGCAGCAATTTTTTTGTCATGAAAAGCGCCCACATTATTCTTCAGTACAACAGAGCACACTTTCAAATCCTATTAAAACTTTATTGGGCCAGAATATGTGTGTTTCTGTTATTTTAAGAAATACTTTCACACTTAATATGCATCATATTACCTTGATCTGCTTCTTGGTAATAACGATAAAAGAAACTGGTTTATATGAAAAACAGGTAATAAGTTTATTTACAAATCATGATAGATAGATATTCTATTTAGTTCATTATATGGGGAAGTACTTTTTATATTGCTGTGTTCCTTCAACAGGCTGGATGGGATGAGGTCCTACATCAAATCTCACCCATGCTTACACTTCTTTAGAAAGACTTTGTGCTGTACTAATATTTTTTTAGACTAACACTAAAAGAACTAAACTTGGATTATGTCAAAAAAAGATGATTGTGTTGTGATGAAAAGCACACTTAACACTTGGTAAGAATAATTGTGGTTACCAGTGCAAAATAAGACTAAGGCTTTAGCAATTAATAGCCTTGTTTTTAAGATTTTTTAATGTTTTAAGAGCTGTGATATGTAAGTTTATACTGCTGTAGCCTAGCAACTTCAACTATTTTTTAAAACAGTTTAAAATAACATTTCTTAACATTTTAACAAAACCCCACATAGCTTTCATTTTTTCCACTTTTGTTCAGGTATGAAGATTTTAAAAATTTAAATAACTAACAGAAACAGTCAATAGATTAGCTAAAGCAGTAAGATGTGTTGTCTTAATTATCAGTAACCTCTTCAGTTTGCATAGAAAGCAGCAGAAGAAATTGAGAAAGAATCAGTTTGCTTCTAAAATCATTAATATTTTGTGTTTCACGTTTTTAATAAACCCACATAATTCAATTCCATTTTATATTCAATTCACAGACAATAAGTCATTACTTACTTAGCGACAGCTTGTTCCTGAAACACTTCTAAGTCCTGCTCCATATTACTGATTGTTGTTTTAACCTGTTGAAACAACAAAAATCAAATAATTCAGAGTCTGAAATGTGTGCATTTACACAGCCAAGCAATGCATACTGGATAGTTCTATGTTTTCCTTTCAATTTCTGTAATTCTCCCCTTGCAAACAACAGGGGCAGGGGAATGTAGCTCTAATTACAGACTGGAATGGGGAAGACGAAAACGTCTGGAATAAGCTCAGCAGCTATTGCACCTGGTGTAGCACTGAGATTACTAGAGGTGACGCTAGCTTGAGGATAGCCCTGGATTTCCACAAGGAACAGTTTGTTTTGGATCACTCCCTGTTGTGTGATGGCAATGATTTGCCAAGACACTCTAAAACACATAAACCTAAATTTGTCATAGATCCATGGCTGCATTCATCAACCACTTCTCATACCTTCACACACCCTAATTAACCTATACCCAAGCTATAATTGCTCTCAAACACAATTTTGGACTCCGATTGACTATTCGCTCCTTTGCTTAGCAGATGCAGCGCTGAGACACACAGTCCTGAAGCACCTTGGCAGAAAGATCAGAACACGACTGTTGCTGGGACCAGCACGGTTCTGTGGGTCCAGCAGGACACAAGGACATGGGGCAAGCCTGGCTGGACGTAAGAACAGGAACCAGCCACATTACGGGTGACAGGGGGGCATGAAACAGCCCTAATTCCTGGGGGGCTGAGCAGTGGGGCTCTCCAGGGCATGGGTACCAGTACATACAGATGTGCGGACACTGCCACATGGCACTGCAGCCTTGGCTCCACAGGGACCAAGCACCTGAGGTGACACTGCCACAGGACCAGCACCCTTGGCTCCACAGGGGACCAGCACCTGAGGTGGCACTGCCACAGGACCACCACTCCTGACTCCGTAGGAGACCGGCACCTGAGGTGACACAGGCACTGGGGCAGCCTTGGCTGTGCCGGCACCTGAGGAGATCGGGGCAC
>NW_009187971.1:0-13587 GCF_000690835.1 Fulmarus glacialis
GCGTGCCCGCCCTTCGGGCTCCTCTTCAGCTCCCCATAACCTGCCTTTCCCGCCCGGGTTCCAGATCAAATCCCAGCAGAGTGAAGTAACCAGAATCCTTGATGGGAAAAACATCAAGTACGAGCTGGTGGATATCTCCCAGGACAACGCTCTCCGGGAGGAGATGAGGGCGAAGGCAGGCAACCCCAAAGCCATCCCACCCCAGATCGTCAACGGAGACCACTACTGCGGGGTAAGGCTCGTGCTCTGTGCTGGGGATAAGCACCATGGAGGTTGGGTGGTGGGCAATAATCCCGTCCTCTTGTTTTTGCTACAAACGGTGTCAGACGCCTTTCAAAAGGCATTTTGCGTGAGGTGCACGGACAAGGCGCTGCCAGCGTTAACGGGCATTTGGAGCACGGTGGCTTGTGAAAACTGGGACCCAGGCAGGGGGATACTGGGTGACTGTGGGCAGCGGGGCTGCGCTGTGCGGGGCTGTCCCCGCTTCTCCCTGTCGTCCTCTACGTGACTGTCACCCATGTTGTGAACCAGTTTGTGCTGTGCGCTCAGGGGACCCCGTGCTGCCTGACCGGTGGAAGTGTGCAGCTCACTCTTGCCTTGTGAGCGACCGTGTGGCTTTTCCCTGCAGGATTATGAGCTCTTTGTGGAAGCGGTGGAGCAAAACACCCTGCAGGAGTTCCTGAAGCTGGCCTGAGCCCTGGGCTCCCCTCCCATCCTGGACTCTACCTGCATTCCTGAGCACCCTCATCTCCGACCACCTTCACTTCCAGGTTGTCAGCGCTGTCCTGGCACCGTGACCTTTATCCCAGCATAGGGAATCCCATGACCAAAACTACTCATTGCAGCTGCCTACGATTCCCTCCTGCCTAACCCTAATATCATCTCAGAGGGATCCAAAGAAAGTCTGACGCTCGCTGCGCATGGCCTTTGAACAAAGCTGGGTCTGGCTCACACCGCAGCTTCCAGTGCCTCTGTAAACAGCAAAACCTCTGGGGCTGTGCGAAGTGCAGCCATCTGCCGGCCCTCTCCTCTGCAGGGAGAGCTTCTGCTTCAGGAGGGAAGGGCTTAGGGTTGCATGTTACTTCCCACTTCTCCCAGTTGCTGTTAAAATTGTAAATCCTGCTGCCTCACTTCCTTTATTTTTAAATTTTTTTTTCTTCATCTCAACTGCAGAGATTATGGCAACTAAGTTGATTTTTGTTTGTTTTGTTTTAATGCAAAAATACTGCACGAAGCTGGGGTCTGACCACCCAGCGCGGAGAAGGCCGGGGCTGGGGGTGAAGGCCGGTGTTGCTTGGCAGGCTGCCTGCGGGGATGGATGGGCCTAGAAGTGGGACCCGCGCTGCTCCGTCTGCCCTCCGCCGCGATGCGGTGCCAGGGCTCCCTCGTGAGCGTTAATGGCTCAGGGCTGCTCCAGAACAGCTGATGCTCCAGCTGTCTTATCTTTCCTCTTTGAGTTGGCTTTTTTGCAACCTGGACCAAGTGCATTTTGTTTTCCTGCCAAAAAGCAAGTTTATAACCAGTGTTGTCTTCAGAGATGCTATTAAATGTTACTGTACCTTTCACATCAGTACTTGTGGGTTTCTTTTAAATTTGGTTTTATTTTCACTACAGGTTTAAACATCACCCTATGTAATGATTCTGAGTTCTTTCCAGCTCAGAGAAGCTGAGTCAGTTGTACTCACTGCTGCAGCGTGACACAAAGATCTTAACACCTCTAGATTGCTGCTGCTAATCAAAGGCTGACAGGACTTGTCTGAATATCCTACAGCGCGGTAGTGACAGGTACCTCTCTCAAGCATTCCTCTCCTCTGCGTGGTGAGAACGACAGCCTGGGGGAGGGACAGCTTCAGCCAGACACATGAGCGAAAAACAAACCCCTGGCACAAAGATGGAATAAGAGGGGGTGGAAAAGGCTGCCCTGTAGGAGGGTCCCCTATATGTGCTATAGGTGGAAAAAGGAGGAAGCTAACTTAGAGCTGTGGGGATTGAGTCACTGGTCACGGCGAGCCCGTGGAAGCGGCTGGTTTGCATGAGTGGTGCTTCCTGTATTTGAGTTGTGCAGGGTCCAGCTCTGGTCGGAGGGGTCCGGGAAGTGCTCTGGGCATCCTGCCCCCTTCCACGGCAACCGCGCCTCTGAAATCTTGATGGAAGTGGAAACTGCAACTTAAATAAATGGTTTTATTGGGAGCCTTTAATGAGGGCTGGGTGGCAGTGTGTGCAGGGCCTCTGCTAAAAGGGAGCCTGCCAGAAGGCACTGCCTAGCGTGAGTGGGAGTGTTGTCAGCTGGGAGTCAAGTGGGAGCTTGTCACAGCTGAAATGGGAAGAATGTGCTGGGGAAAGGGGCCTGCAAAGTGCAGCCCCAGCCCACGGGCGAGGGAGGAAGATGCTTTGCTCAGGGGTCAGCAGAGAGGCAGCGAGGGGATTATGCTCTTCTCCAGTGACACGGTGTCCTGTTGCAGCATCCAGCTCCCGGCTGCAGCAGGCTGCCGAGGGAGGGAGGGAGGCTGGTGGCTCGGGGCCGTTGCAGGCGGGCTCGGCGTGGCTGCGAGCGTGGGCCCCGCTGGAGCTGGGGGCTGTCCAAGGGAAGGAGTTGTTCACGTACAGGAAACCCAGTAGCAGGATCCCCTGGCTGAGATGAGTCTGGCTCAGTCCCAGCATTGCAATTGCTCAAGGCCTCTTGGTTTAGCTTCACGAAGGACCATATAACTGAGCCTGTTTCTCTCGTGGTGTAAGTGCAGTTGAAATCTCTGGGGAGCAGCTGTGTGTGGAAAGCAAATTGACCCTGTTTGTCTGTCCTGCTGCTATAGAGAATCCCTGAGCCCAGCTAAGCAACTGCCCAGTACCCATGTAAAGCTGGCGGCCTTCCCTGGGCAGGGATCAGCCTGTGTAACCTTCAGCAGAGATGAGAAACCAGGCCTCGGGTCTGAGCTGACAGAAATGCCCCTGCGTTAGGAGCCCACCTGCCTTGGGGAAAAGCATCCACCCGCAAGGCGGCACGACTGGGCCTGGCACCCTCTGTGGAAGGGAGAGGCCAAACCGCTGCCTCTGAGCTCTTCTCTCCATCCCAGGTAACGGCGCAATGAAATTAAATCTGGAAAGACACCCTTATCCTCTCTTCCCAGCCAGGGGAGATTATAACACAGCTAACGGTGCAAGGCAGCTCCTTCCTCTTGCAGAGCTTGGGGCGAGCAGCTCTTGCTAGGAGCTGTTAAGTTGTTTGCAGCCCTGTCCCCTCTTGTTGGGAGGGGTCTCTTCTCCGCAGCAGCAAGGAGGCATTGGGGATCAGGCCACATTCCTGCAGACTTCTGGAGTTGTCCGTGTACACCCTCTGGGGAAAGGTACTGATGATCTCATATGAGCCAGAGTCTCCACCCCTAGGAAAGAACAGCACAATCTTTCCTACTCACAGGATCCCCCAAGGTTTTGCTGAGATGCTCTGGCTGATCCAGCTGCGGTTATGTAAGAGCAGAGGGAGAGACTGTTTCATAAGCACAGGCTGAGCAGAAAAAAGGGCTTCCCGCCCAAACTGCAAACAGCCAGGCACAGGGCGGCCATTCCAGGCTGCGCAGCTGCAGTGGGGAAGGAGGCTCTTGCGTCCCAACGGCAGTGAGCTCATCATGGGCTCAGACCGAGGCCAGAGCTACAGCCTACAGCAGGAGTGGGAAGAGGGGAGAACAAAGGGGTCCCCTCAGCAATCTGGAACTGTCCCCAAAGGGATGTGTGAGCCCTTGGGCAGTACTAAATGCGTTGGGATATAGAGCTGGCTGAGCAAAGGGTGGTGTTTGTCCAGCAGCGGATCCATCAGCCAAGCTGAAGGCTGCAGCTCAGCATCCAGGCTGCAGCAACACCTTGGGAATGGTGGCGATAGTCAGGTGAGTGCTGCTGAGCAGCTGGAAGGAGGCAAAGGCAGCGATGGACCTGGGTCAGATGGCGATTTTGAGAGGATGAAAGAGGCTTATCTCTGCTGCTGTGTCAGTTTTTTGGCAAAGGTGTGTATGAAATGCTCTGAGCTAAGCGCGACCCTGGCAGTGCTGCCCAGAGAGCATCTCTGGTGGTGGAGCGAAAGCAGCACAGGGTGCCCAGCAGCTCCTGGGGCTGGGGCTGTAACCCTCAGCCCTGCTCAGCTCAGGCTGATGTTTGAAGCACAACTCCAGGGCCTTGAGCGGCAGCTGAGAAACCTTCCCTGGGGCTTGACGGAGCTGGGTGGGGAGCGAGGAGGGGAGGAAGCCGTAGGCCTACCTGGCGTGGGCGAGGTGTTGGCGCAGGTCCCCTATGGTGTCCGTGAACAGCATCTTTACAACGTACGTCTGCTCCCCACTCTCAGATTTGATGCGGAGAGTGCAGACATCAGGGGCAGAAGCTTCAGCCTCTTCAGCTCTCTTCACCCTGGAGGTTAGAAAACCTCGTCAGCTGAGGAGCGAGGGCTCTGCTGGCGGCAGAGGCCGTGCTCTACTCAACCAGCAGAGCCTCTGGGCTGCCAGGGTGATCTGAACGGGGGAGAGGTGTTTCACGTTTGGGAATGTCCTTGAGGTGAACGAGGCCCCATCTGACTGTGGGCGAGCAGATCAACCCACAGACCAAACTGCTGCTTTGCTTTCACTGCTTAAAGGTCCCTTGGAAAGAGGGTTGCTGACCTTTTTTAGCTTTTTCATTTTAGATCAGGGCTGTCTGGTAAGTACTTTGCCCTACTTTTTTGATTAAAAATAATCTGCTTGGGGTTTTTTCATTAGCTATTTGGGTCTTGTCTTGCCAGAAGACTATGAGTGGAAAAGTGCTGTTAGTGTGACATCCCACTCGGGCATCAGTTTCCTGGAGGAATTCTCCCATTTAACATGACCACAAACAGCTTCTTAGATGGTTTCAAACTCTTAGGCCTTGGCTTGTTGTCGGGAAAAGTATTCCGCAGCAATAAGGAAGTAATATTTTGAACAACAGAAGCTTTTGTTAGAGATGTAAAAGATGGCAGGTTCACCATGAACAACTCGGTGGTCTTCCTAAAAGACCAAAGTTGACCTTTTTTTCCTAATTCTTTCTAAGGTATAACATAAAAGGGGCAAGTCCATTTACTTCCTCAACTGAAATCCCTGAAGTAAGCCCTCAGTGATAAAATAGGAGGAAGATGAGAGCCTGACAGGGCAGGGATGGAGGGGCCGTGCCTGTACCTCTCCAGGGCAGACAGCTTGGGTGTCTCCACCGGGATCTCTTTTCTGCTCCGCACCCCACCAGAGCCCTGAAACCAAACCAGGTGAGCGTCACCACTGCCTGCTCTGCACGGAGAGCAACCAGTGCCAGGAAAGCCCAGGAACCACGTGTGCTCTGGTGGAGCCTCTCCAGGAGGAGGAGGTTATGCAGAGCTGAGAGGCCTGAGGAGGGGGTGCCGGTGCTGTGCAGGGCACCAAGCTCAGGGAATTGCTGTCGGCCTCATCCTGTGGGTGTCTGGGGGGTCTACTCATACCTGCTGTGCTGCTCTGGTTGAGCCTCGGACACTGATCACTTCTCCTCCTTGTTTCAAGGGCTTGGAAAGCTTGTTGACAAACTGCTCCAAGGAGACCTTGGGACCTGCCAGAGCAGAGGGGAGACGTGTCCATGTGTGACCTTTTTGGCAAATTATTTCCCCCCAGAACAGGCTGATTTGGTGAAACAAGGGAGCAGCCGACAGGGAGAGCTATAACCTCCCCAGCTAGGCTGAGACTGGCTCTCGGTCTCCCCCGTTGAAGCTTGTTCCACTTCCTGGCCCGCTAACTGTTTGATTGTCAACATCAACAGTGAGCAACTGTGCAGCCTGTTCAGCACACAGCTGGGATGCACAACAGGTGAAAACCTGGTTAGCCCTGCTGTTAACAGGAAAAACTGAAACTATGACAATTTTTACAGACTTAGAAAATTTTTCATCTTGTGAGGATGTATTTATAGGTGTCCATTCCTTTTTCTGTGGTGTCACAGGGCAATTTTTTTTTTTTTTTTTTACTTCTTGGATAAAGGAAACATTTAGCACAGCTTCTGTTTGTGAATGAATCATAGAATCATTTAGGTTGGCAAAGACCTTTAAGATCATCAAGTCCAACCGAATGGCCTTGAGATGAATGAGCAAGTAGTACAGTTTTATATAAATAGGAAGATGTTGCTGATGGGCAATGCACGTGTTCCAGTTATTTAGTTATGCATGCACAAACCCACTATTTTCTCTCTATACGACTGACTGCATTTGACCTTCCAACCCTGACAGATATTGCTTATGCAGACTGCTAGAGTCTAGAAGCACAATGAGGAATCTGTGGCCTCACCGTGTGTCCCATATTCTCTTATGAAAGTCTGAAGAGGGATCACCTGTATTCGGGACAGTTAAGATCGGTCTGGCTTGAAGATGTCCACCTTTACGGAATGAACTTGCAGGAGAACCAAAGGTTGTTTGCAAGCTACTCCCCACAGAGCTGCATGGTTTCCTTGGCATCCTTTGATGCTGATAAGGGTGAAGCTAGAAGGAGCTTGGCCTTTCAGAAAGGCACAGGGCATATATTTTTTGGAAACCCACTGATCTTCTGGTCTTTTATGGCTTGTCATGTCTCATTCTTTAGGAGGATTTAATGATGAGAGGACACTGTGTGCTGCCTGGCTCCCAGCTTCTGAAGCAACACTGGGGCTACAAGTGTAGGGCTTTGACCCAGCGGTGTTGCTTTCTTCTCTGAGACCCTACACATTCACCTCCTGCTAGCTGGACTTCCCCGTTAAGGTTTTGATTCTCCTCTTTGGGAGTTAGCTGCATTTTTGAGGCAGGTTTAAGAATTTACCTGGGATCTCAGTGGTTTCCTGCACCTCACTTGATTTTGAATGGCCAATCACTTGGCCGTGGCCAGGAAAACTCCCTGGAAGGTCTCTCTCCTGAAATACCACGTCCCTTCTGTCAGTGACCTGTTGAATTAAGGCCGACTGCTATAAGTTATCTGACTCTTGCACGAGGTTGTTCTCACTGCATCAGAGCACAATAAACCACAGCAACAATAACCAAGAGTTGTAAACCCCAAATGAAACCAAGAGAGCTGCTTCCTTGGAAGCTGCTCCAGCTGTCCAAACTCAATGAAATGCATTTTCAGCTCCTATAGGCTCTCTAACAAAGCAAATCCTGGCGGATCCCTCAAGTCCCTGGGGTGGCCCACCCAGGCCGCAGGGTAGGTGTTCATCCATCTCAACAGGCACTGAGCAGCTGCTCCTTTCCACGAGTTGTATGAAATGTGTTTGGACCTGACCTTTCCTCCGTGTCTGCTTCCACACTTGAAAACGCTCTCCGGGTGGAAAGTGATGTGAAAGCAGCAGGTTGGGGGTGGAGAGGGATTTGGCAGTAAGAAGCTGCAGTAGGGACTGTCAGATGGCTCTAACAAACCAAGGAAGGCAGTGTGCTACCCCGAGACCCCCAGCAGTGGGGAAAGCTGTATAAATAGGGGCAGTCTTTCTGTCTGGGTTTCATTTATAATCCTCTTACACTGGCAGTCCATATCACAGGTGGATACGCTCTGTGTCTGTATTTACCCCAGATTACTGAACTGTCCTGTGGCTTCCAGACGTGGCCAGCTATGCATGCATTATAGGGAACCACAGCCCCAAGAGCCTTGCACAATCCTTCTTCTTCCATCTAACTTTCTAACTGCCACACCTACCAGCTCACTCTGACTGTACTGACCTCGTACTCGCCTGTGCAGTTGTGCCCTGCTTTCTTCGTGGCAGTGGGTAGGTGCACCCCTCTGGTTATGCCTGCTTACGTTTCGGATGCACTTGAAGACCTAGATTAGGGTCCTCTGAGGCTGTCTGCCTGCTTTCTGCCTGAAAATGTGGCCTTGGCTTTTTGCCATTTTTGAGAAATCAAAAAGTGGGGCCCAACAGAACCTCAGGTGGCCAAATCCATTTAAATTGTGGCAAAATAAATTCTCCTGACATTCTCCTTGAGAGATACTTGTTCAATCTGTTTTTAAAAGCTTTTCCAGGGGAACTATTTGAGAACTTTTTTCTCTGTTTTTGTTACACAGCTCTTCAGATGCCGCATGTACTACTTCTCTTCTACAAAGCCTGCTGTGCTCTTAGAAGTCTTGTTCCAAGCCAAGATTCACCGAGGCAGAGAAACCATTCAGTGCTAATGCCGAAATGCTCACTTACTTCCTGTAACGGCTCTAGCAGGTGTGCTCCCGCCACCCTTTCCCCGAGACACACATGCACAGAATTAAGCTGCACATATACTGTGTTCAGAAACCTCAAACTTCATTTGCTGTGGGGAGCATCCAGCAGACTTGTGAAAGAAACCTGCACAATTTTCTTGGGAAGCAAGAGAGCAATTTCTTCTAAAAAGCTGATGAACAGGGTTTTGCACTGCTTACCTGCAAAGGGATGCCGTCTGGGTAGTGCATCTGTAACTCTGAAGGGAAATAGCCATCCATAATATCCTGCAGGCATTGCTGAAACAAAATGAGAGCTCATGGTCATACCTCAGACTTTCTATTGATCTCGTGACTGATATATTCCTTCTGGGCTGCTCCTATTTGTGTGGTTATTGCCATGCAGAAAAGTCTGCATAAAAGACCCAGAATCTCCATCTCTAAAAATTACTACACAAAGACATTCTAGTCTTTAAAGGCACCATGGGAACACAGGTGAGAAGCTGGAGGTCTCAGTAGCTGCTCCTTTTTAGGACCGAGATGAGCTCACAAGCCCTATTTCTATACATTCCTTTTTCTGAGGCTTTGTGAATGATAGCAGGATGGCTCTAAGTCTAATTCCTCTACAGACGTTTCCATACCTGTGCAGATGGGTCCTCGTAGGGCCGAAAGGGTCCGTTGAACATGACAATCCCATTTTGATACAGCGTAAGAGGGAGGGGTTCTGGCTGTCTCAGCCGAGCACCCCAAGGCATGTGCTCGATTTGAGAAATGCCTTCTCCAGCCAGCACATTCAAATCCTTCACGTTTTCCAAGATTAAATCAAAATCAATCTGGTGTTTGGAAACAACTGCTTCACCTGTGGCAGAGGGATCAGAGTTACAGGGGGAAGGGGATGCCAGCTAAGCAGCTTTCACTTCTGTGTGAATTTGAGGTTCGTTTGAGTCCTAACATTTTTGGGCTGTCTGTGCTGCCTCTCCATGCTTCGCCTTTTGCACTTTTGCGGTGCAGCGCTGCCAGGTTTACATGGGTGTGTGCAAAACCACAAGGGCAGGGCAGCAGGGAAACAGCTCTCTTGCTTCAAGGTAGTATAACTTCAGAGCCAGCTACAGATGTAGCCAGCTCTTGAGAGACCACGCGCAGCTCCTTGTCTTTGGTTGTAATTTCAGAAGTGTTGTATTGTCCCTTAATGTGGTGCTGTAAAATGCACAGAGTGAGGAACTTAACTAGTTGGATTAAGTAGATTGGATAAATGGATCAGGGCAGACTTGCTGAAGAAATGCGAGGGTAAACGCAGCCAGCTGCCCGATCCTTGGCACCAGCAGATTGCTCTCTCTTGCTGCGGCACTGCTGAGGATGTTTATCTGGGTGCTTGAGCAAGGTGGTAGGGTGAAGCAGTAAAAGAGTTGTGATGGGACAGAGGAATGAAATCAGAAGAGGAAATGAAAGAAGAGGTGTAGGCAGAGGTAAAGCCTGGTATTTTCTCTTCTGCTTTTTTATGATTTGATAAAGGGGAAATATCCCTTAAAAAGGGTGAGTGAGCTGAAAACAATGAAAATTATTTCTCCTACTTCCCCCGTCTTCTCCTCTCCTGCATCTAAGGGAGGGAAGGGTTAGTTAGCTAATATTTGCACAGTGGTTAGGAAGCGGCATTGGCTGTACAGCCCGAGTATTATTCTTTTTTTCTCTGTTACCAGTTCCTAAGAAGCCATTGCCAAATATGCTTGGACCCCATACAGCACAATCAGGTCTCAATTAAACCACTCACGTGGTGGTTGGGAGGAAAGGCAAACAATACTCTCTGATGGAGCCAGACAATATGGGTAATTTACTACAGTTACTATATACACAAAGCGTCTGATTCCGTTTTCCACCCATTTTACGTCAATGTTATTAGAGCAGTCAAGCTTCAAACGTTTAGGGTATGTGAACTCTTCAGGAAGCAGCTGCTGCGAGGGTATCCTCCCAAATGGCTGAGCCTTCAGGTTCTCTCCTCTTCCCCTAGATGGGGCTTACAAAATATAAGTGTATAAAATACCAATGTTCTGCCTGGCTTAGCTCCTGTTAAATTGCTCCATGTCTCTGCCCCTGAAATGGACTGATGTGAAGACCTAAGCACAGGATCACAAATTCTGAACACCGAAATTCTGAGTCTTTGAGGCTGATCTACTCTGGGGAGTATCATACCCTCTCTAAGCATGCAGCAGGATCTAGGATAGCTCTTTCAGCAAAAAGTGCTGGTGCTTTACCTGGCTTCCAGAGGCTCCTTGCTGGCAGCTCTTCTTCATCCTTGAGCGATTCTAAATCTTCCAGCTGTTCATATCTCTCTCCAACCCAAATCAGACCATAGTCATTTAGAAACCGCTGTAAGAGGAGAATACAAGTCAGCACTGCAGACCAGAGCTTCAGAAAACTAGAAATGGAAGTCTGAGGGTGGTCAGTTGTGACCGTGAGAAGCAGAAGGGGACGTGAAAGAGAAGGTTTGTCAGAAGGTTTGTCTTGGGGCTCTTTGGCCCTGGCAGACAGACAAACTCAATGGCAGGGTAGTAGTAGCAGCTCTGCTAGTAGTAGGCAAAAGGAAGAATGAAAGTATCTGTAGTGAGACAATACTCTCCCAAGACTGTAGTAGCTGCCGAGTATTTCTGCAGTCCTAGAAATCAAAATGAAGAGGCTTGCAGGAGGCACAAATATTTGTGTATTAAAAAACCTCCTACTGCCCTGTAGCTCACATCCAACCTGTTCTTTCTTTTCAGAGGGGTGAGGTGAAGAATTATGATCGTCAAAGTGGCAGCTTGAAAAGACCAAGCAGCCTGGGACTGCGGCAATCTCAAACCAAAGGTGCAGATGGCTTAGAGCAAGTGAAGCAGGTGTCTCACCTCCATCTCCCAGACCTGGGTCTGCAGCTGAAGGCACCTAATTTCCAGTTCCTCTGCTGTGGCTGAGTCAGGAGCATCTGAAAGGGAAGACTTGGTTCTTCTATGGGCAACCTTAAAGAAGAGCTATAGATAACCTGTGTCACAGCGCAGATGCCCCAGCAGTACCTGTCTGTAAGTGAACTCAAGCCCGTACGACACAGGAGCTGAACATGAGCCCTGCTTGCTGGTCCCTGACAATTCAACCTGCAGCACTTTGATAAAGATGCTAACTGACTAAAAGATAGTTGTGAATGATGCTGGTGAAGTTTTATGCTGTGGGAAGCTGATGTGAGCAGCGCTGTTCGCAATTATACAACGAGAATTGCTTGGCTTACTTAGTCTTAGGGGACCTATTAAAAAAATGAGCAGGTGTCCACTAAAGCTGGATCCAGCAACCTAGGCTGAATGGCTAGAACAATGCATGATGAGGTACAAAACATGCATTTGTGGTTTGACAGGCATATTCTTGTTCTTTGCTCAGGAAATGGAAAACCTACCACAGCTTTGTGCTAACAAGGTAGTTCAGCCATTGTAGGAAACGTGTCTGGGCTCAGACTCCCTATCAAGAGCTGCTGGATTCCAAGGAACTGAATGGAAGGGAAGACCTTCAGTGACTCACTCAAAGCTGGGTTCAATTTAGAGTTAGGCTGCCTTATGGGACAAGTGAGCCTGGACCTGCAATACTGTTTGAGACTCCAAGTCGATTTTTGGTTTCACTTAGCTGTCAGTAGCCCTGCTTTTCCAGTCTGTTTGAACTCTGCAGTATTTACTGTTCTTTTTTTCTGACCATCCTCAGGTCTCTGTAGTTGGTCTATGTTCATGGAAACTTAGTAACCCACAGAAAATAGGTCAGGAAATAGTGTTTTGCTCTGCACCAGAAAAGTGGAGTAACAGATGCAAGCATAAAGTGCGGATCTGCTTTGGCAAATGGTACCACGTGTGTGTAACTGATACCACTCACCGAAGAGGCTCTTGGGCTTTTAAGGCAAGGATGGCTCAGAGAGGAGGTCTCCAAGCCTGCTCTGTTGCAGTACCAGGAGCTCTGTAGCTCTCCCACATGTAGGAGCAAGATGCCAAGGGTAGAACAATTTTTACCTTCTCCTTTCTCAAGAGTCTTCATCTTCTCTTCAAGTTCAGCAATCATCCTATCCTTCAGGACCAGAACAAATAATGACCTTGTTTAGTTCCTTGGCCTTCAGGACCTTGAGGCACAGTTTGCATAATTAGTCCTGGCTGGGTGAGTCAGTGATGCATGTACTCTCACCCCACTCAGAGACAGGCAAAATAAGGGTCAGAAAGGCTGTAACCACCCCACAAATACCTTAATTAGACTCAAATGAGGGGTGGGATATAAATGCACTGCTCCAAGAATAGGTGAGGGACATGCTGACCTATCTCCCCCTCCTCCATCTGCACAAGAGCTGTAGGCAGACACACGGACTCGTGCCCCTGTGCTTCCTGCTCAGGCACAGCTCATGCTCCGACCTGCAGTAAGTGGCTGATGTAGAAATGAAACCAGCATCTCTGCAGCCACCTCTTTAAAAAAACAAAGGGTATTTATTCTAAGCTGCAGTAATGCAAATATGTCTGCTTCAGGATGACTCCGCTGTATGAACAGCTGTTGTTTCAGAAAGCAAAAGGAAGAAAAGAAAGGTCCGAAGCCAAACAGCTAATGATATCAGTGAAAGGGTGCTGAGAGTCTTTACTTTAAGAAGTCACAGCAGGGACCGTCCACTCTCCCACTCCAGGGACTGATACAATTGCTCTGTTGCTTTGCAAAGGCTTGTTTGTGTAATTAACAGAGCAGGCTACAGACTAATTTGTTTTAGCCCAAACTAGGCCTGAGCAGGTGTAATGCTAATGTGGCTTCAACTGCCAAAGCAGGACACAGAACAGGTTCAGTACGGGGTAGGATTTTTACCTTCAGTTGGATTTCTTGTGCTTGTTTCTCTATTTTTTGTTCCAACAAAGTGATTTTTTGCATCATGGAGGACATGAGCTCCGTGTCAGTGTGAGCTGCGCCTGAAAGCACAAATACGTGTTACCTCTCTAAAATGGTGATCAGTATTGGAGGCTCATCTGCGCCATAGGGGACCCCACAGAAGAATTCCTGTTCTGCCACAGCAGGTATGACAACGGTACCTTTTGGGGGTACTGGGTAGAAATCCCTTGGCTCCTGACTGGTAGGGAGATGGCTGTGTCACCGATGGCACGCTGTGTATGCGAGAGGGGGACCACAGGAATTAGCCCTGGCCTGGGGTACTGAGTCCACCGGACTGTCACTGAGAAACTGTGATGACCCAGAATCCCCTGATCATTGAGGGACTTTACCCTGCATATTCTTTTTCAGTGTTGCCCGCCTTGAGCAGGAGGGGAGACTGCCTTGCGCTGGATTCTTTGTCCTAGGAGACAGGCTGTCATCTTCCGAGAAGAGGCACGAAGAGCATGAAAGAAAGAAAACAGATCAGCGTTTTGGATACGGCTTCTCCAAAAGCAGGAAAAGAAATACTGGGGTTATGCTGAGGGAA
>NW_009187971.1:13618-15079 GCF_000690835.1 Fulmarus glacialis
AAGCAGGGAGGCCCAGTCCGTTCAATCCCATAAGCACTCTCAGACTAATGAGTGTATGTGGGCACTCGTTACGAGCCAGGACCCAAGGGAAGGTACAATCTCAGCAGCTGGGAAGAGTGAACACAAAATGGGGCTTGCAGAAAGAGACCATGACTCTAGTACAGAGCAACCTGCACTGCACAGCGAGGCAGAAAGTGGTAATATTGAGCTATTTTAACAAAAAGCACAACACACTGGGATTAACAGAAGTAGCAAACTTCACTGGAAGTGGAAAGGGAGTTTTTGCTCTAAGATCTAGTAGGAGGGATGTGACCAAAAATGGAACTGTAAAAATAGATGAGGCTTGCTGAGGATGTGGAAACTTTTTGTTACTTACCTGATTTTGGAAAGATTTTGATTAGGAGAGAAAGAGCTACAATCATTGCAAAACATGTAGATGGTAAGAAAGCCTTACCAGTGGAGGCAATGAACTTTGACAGCTCTGCCCTTTTAGTAAAAATAAGAGGGGATAATATGTAAAAATAAAGCATAGGTTTATTAACTTTGGGAGGATTTGCTTGATGGGCAAATCTTTTAAAATGTAATTGAAAAGGCTGTCCAAAAAAGCCCAAACTGTACATTTTTCTCATCAGCCCATCTTCCCAGTCTATACATCCTTGCTTTCTGGGCAGAGTGGGTGTTTATACACCCACAACTTGTAGTAACAGTTAAAATCCTTGAGTTGCAATCTGTGGGAGCTGCCTGAGAGCTGAGGGGGTGAAACTCGGGTGAGTGAGGTGCAGCAGTGCCCACTACGTAATGGCAGGAGCAGGTGAAAGAGCCAACACTTGTGATGCCATTGTAGCTGCAGAAAGCAACTCTTCTCGGCTTGAAACTGAGGAAACGCAAACGCGATACGAACCTGCGCGAGATGTGTCTGACCAATATCCCTGGTACCTGCTGGGGAGCGATGCTGGCCGGGAGGCAGCAGATAAGAAATTTGGGAAGTTTTATTCAAGCTGGTGTTGTTACTGAGCCTGTCACTGTCATGTGCTGCCATTGTAGCTGCAGAAAGCAACTCTTCTCGGCTTGAAACTGAGGAAACGCAAACGCGATACGAACCTGCGCGAGATGTGTCTGACCAATATCCCTGGTACCTGCTGGGGAGCGATGCTGGCCGGGAGGCAGCAGATAAGAAATTTGGGAAGTTTTATTCAAGCTGGTGTTGTTACTGAGCCTGTCACTGTCATGTGCAGCCCTGTGGGTCCCCAGAAGGCCGGTAGCGATCAGCTTTTTCGGGGATCGTTGGCAAAAAGGGGCTTAAAATCACAGGGGTAACCGGGTACCGCCCAGGGGTGCCTGTATGTGTGGGCCCTGGGGGGGCCCGACGTGGGTGGCAGCTCTGGGGGCACACCGGCTTGTGCTGGGGGGGAGCACCGTGTGTTGGGGGGACCCTCACGGTGTGTGGGGGCTCCCAAACCG
>NW_009187972.1:0-4835 GCF_000690835.1 Fulmarus glacialis
GGAGGGATCTGTTGCTTTATACGGGCCCCCCCGGTCAATAACTAGAACATAGACTTTTAGTTTTACCTGTTCTGCAACGTCTTCTCTGTTTCGCGTCGCTTGGATCGCGGGCGTGTGTTTTCATTCGCCGCTGCGTTGCTCTGTGCCTTAGCAGAAGGAGAAAAAAGAGAAGAAGTCTAAACGCCATGAGAAATCTCGGAAGAGAAAGACTCAGACGGATGAAAGTGAGCCGTCGGAGGATGACGTTGATTCCCTGAAACTCAAGAAATCAAGGAGTGGAGTTAAACAAAACGGTGATGCGAGAGAAGAAAGCTCGGAGAACACAAGATTATCTTCCTTAAACATTAAATCCACCCGCAAAAAACGGCCCAGTAATTCTAGTGAAACGTCAAGTGGTGATGGTGACAGTGAGCAAGAGCAGGTAAAACTAGTAATTGATTTACTTCTAGTGATGTGTTTAGCTTTCAAATCCTGCATTGCAACAAGGTTAAACTTAGAACAGGTGCTCTTTCCTTCTTTTTCTCCCAATCAGTGGAAAGACTGATTTTCAGGGTGTAAAGCTACTTGAACTGTCCCTTCTGTCGATTATTTGCAAAAATTTTAAATTATGAAAGTCCTGAAGTTCTAGATCAGCGCACCATGGTTTCCTCACTTCAGCAGTCCGGTACTGTTGTAGCTGTTGGCAGATGGACAAGCTGCAGTGAGATGGTGCTTTAATATGATTCAGCATCATTAGATATGTTGTAATTGCCACAAATATAGTTTAATTGACTTCTTTTTGGTATTATGAGTACTTCTCTAGTGAAGTAAGAATTATTTGGTTTTAGCTAGTGGAAAAAGAAAAGTTATGTATTAATATGTTTTCATGTATCATCTTATTAAATAGTAATTATTAATGTGATAAGATGGTCCTTAATGTAAAAAAAATAGCATGTTGTAACAGTTTTGTAAGTCTTTTTAAGCCTTTCTCTAAGAATGTTTTTATTTTGTCTGACCATTTCTATTTGATTTAGGTTCCTTTAAAATTGCTTGACATGAACCACACTTTTTTTTTGAAGGGAAACATGTCTTGTTGTACCTAGGATTTGTATTGAAAAGTCTTTATATCTGTATGTTCTGCTGTTGCTTGGTTTTGTTTCTTGTTCCAATTGATGCTTCACAAAGCATCCAGGGTTTCCGTGGTTTCCAGGGTTAGCGTTCTTTCCTCACTCTTAGCATTTTAATCACTGTGCTGTTAAAATGTATGTAGAAGTGATGCATTACTAAGTCGGTACATTTCATGCTCTACCTCATAATGTTATTCTTTTGGGGATTGATTTCTGTATCTGTAAATCACTGTGCTGTATTAATTGGGAAGTAGGAAATAGGCTAGATATCAAGCCTGATTCTTGCATATTACAACATAATCTGTTAGGCCATTGGTAATTACTTAAAATAGAATGTTAAAATTTAATTAAGAATTTTTGGAGTTTTAATTTGGGTGTTTTGCATTTACAGGGTTATGCCATTAGATATGAAACAGTCTTAACTTAAATTACAGATCACTTTTGTCTAACTTTGAAATGTGATAGTAAGTAAAACAAAGAAGGCTCTTCAGCTGCATCTGTGATACTGTCACTGAAAATTTGACCCTGGGTATGACACCAGTGCCTGTGCCATTACCTTGAATTTTCTGATGGTCATATGATATTCACGTGGAATGTTATCTGATTTATTGTTTACTTAACAGGAGATAACTGAAGAACAGAAAGAGGGTGCTTTCTCCAATTTTTCTATTTCCAAAGGGACTGTTCAGCTTCTTCAAGGTAAATTTCTTGGCATGATGTGACCACAGAAAGTAAATTATCTCTGTCGTGTTTTTTTTATGCCCAACATGTTCAATCAATGAGCTTTGAGATGTGCTCTGCTTGGGTGTATGCAAGCACAGACGCTATTCAGAAGGCATATTGATTGCCTACTCTAAATACATCTTTGAACATAGACTTTTCTGTTTGCAGTATTGCCCAGTTCAGCCTTTACAGTAGAATTTTAAATGACAAAAGCTCAAAAAAAAATTAATTCTGTGCGAGAATTTTTCAATTAAAAGTTATTTCAGTGTGAGTAAAGGAAAACCAGTTGTATTTAGTATCTTTGACATTAGTTTTTGCATGACTTAGTATGAATCAAGAGAAGAATAGAAGTTGTTTTGACATATGTTTTATTTGAAAGGAAGATACCTGCATAGATAGGTGGGGAGTGTTACATAAATAAAGCCACAGTACTTAAAGGCTTTCATTAAAGGCTAATAACTTCATCTGAGCCAGCTAGCACTATGTCTGGTGGTATGAAGTGGGAGAATAAAATGGACAGTCCCAGGGCAATCTTTACAGATGACCTCTGTGATTAAATAAATCAGTGGAGGTGATAATATAGATAATAATGACTGACTTTAGAGTTGATGGAAGTTCTGCTTGGGATAACTTCCTCTGAAGAGTATGCAAGAACACTTGTAAAATGATCGTATTAAGGAAGTCTGTTGAAATTGTTGCAGCTCGAGGAGTGACGTACCTGTTTCCCGTGCAAGTGAAGACCTTCGACCCAGTATATTCTGGCAAAGATGTAATTGCTCAAGCACGAACTGGAACAGGGAAAACATTCTCTTTTGCTATTCCCTTAATTGAAAAACTTCAGGGAGACTCACAGGAAAGAAGAAGAGGCCGTTCACCAAAGGTAACTATGCTTAGTTAAATGTTGATTTTGCTTTGTCTTATGTCAGAGTGATTCGGAGTTTTAACCTACTGGAAAAGTTCTTCAAGTCTGTGCAGGGATAAGCTAACCCACGTTAAAGATTCTTTGAAAGTTGTGTTTGTTGGGCTTTGCCTGCATCCTGTGCTGCCTCATACTCTGTGATCACGAGTAAAGAGCAAATAGCTCTATCCACTTGTCAATTCTGTTTTCTGTTTACAGGGAGACCGAAACTACAGGTGTTCAACATGCTCCTATTTAATTTTGTTCAGTCACCTTACCTGTTCAGGTCCAGTGGTTACTGGATGCTTGCTTTTCTCTCAAATTAGTAACAGATTAGTGACTTTTTCTGATTGATAAAAGCTGTCTACTTAAACATGTTTGTTTAAACATGTAAATAAGTGGGAGGTTTTAAAAATAGACTTAGTTTTCACTAGGACCACCACCAGATATTGAAGCTTCTGCTCCAGAGAATGCAGTTTCATTATGAGCTGTCTGCATTCTGCTAGGGAATAGCACGTATGTTTTTTCACCAAATTCTTATGACACCCTCCAAAACTAGATAGGCCAAAGCTTGTCGTATCCCCATTAATAGTGGATTTTTTTTTTTTTGTCAGTTTATTTCATTTTGTCACCCATCTCATAGATTATCTGAAGCTCATTCCAAAACTAGTATTAGCTGTTTTATTCATCATGTTGGCTGTCTGACTGAGAGTGCTGGCTCTAGATTTGGCAGTCTTGTGGAGAAGGGAAAGCTTTCTTTGAGGGATTCACAAGTCTTAAAATAAAAAAGATTTCAGGCCTCGCTCTACCATAGTACACTGCTACTTTCTTTCTCGTGATGTGTTTCAATGTTGAAAGAAGTAACAGGATAAGGATTTTAAGGTTCCTTTTGTCAAGCCACTGATGCCAGGTTTGAGAACAGTACTGCAATCACACGTTAAACTAAATTAGTTAAAACTCCTAGCTAGTAGCTTGTCCATCACCTGTGGTGAAGCCTGTATATTGGAAGAGAGGATGGTTCCTTGGTTGCTTCCACGGGGATATCAGCACAGGCTCCAGAGCCACGCTGAACACCAGATTTGCAGACTGAACATATGTTTCCCTGAGTCACAGGGAAGCTGAGAGACGGTTGATAGCTCTTTCTTACACCTTCTCGCAGGACTGTGAAGCATTACTGAGCATGTGTAAAAACCTTTCATTACCCAAATCCTTCAGTATTGTACCCAAAAAGCATATGCGCATGTAGAAGAAAACTTGTAGCTGATCTGTTCAAGAGCTAAAGTTAAATAAGATTTAAGTACCTCCTGTCTCTCTTATTTAAAAAGAAGTTAGCCTGTCCTAAGTGAATATGTACTGAAGGAGATTAATGGTGTTACAAGAGACTTAAGCTGTGTGTTTCTCTAATCTTTGCTTAGATAACTATTTAAACCAGTTTTTTTTTTTTTTAAATTATGTAAATGGTCAGACCTAAACTAATGGTTAGAAGTCTAGTGGTATCTTGGCAGAAGCCATGCTGAGAGAATATCTGTTTGTCTTTCTTCTGTCTAGGTACTAGTTCTTTGTCCAACGAGAGAGCTGGCAAACCAGGTTGCCAAAGATTTCAAGGACATCACAAGAAAGCTAACGGTAGCTTGTTTTTATGGAGGAACTCCGTATAATGGACAAAGTAAGTGACGCTTATCACTAATAATTGAAATGTTGATTGACTGACATATTTGAGAAATGCAGTTGGGTCTTTCCAAACACAAACTTTTAACTCAAGAACTGGAGAGTATTCATGGGGAATTCAGTAGCTCGGAATATGTCTTCTTACGGTGAGAAATAAACGTAGCTCTCGATTATATTCTTGGTGTTCTTTGCCTACTCATGTACTTCAAACTAAAGTGAAAGAGATTATACTGTGTGTATGCAGAGTATTTGGGTCTAGGTTCTTGTAAACATTTATATTTTCTTTAAAAAATGTTTAGTCTTGGAGCTGTGAGTGGGTGTGGGTTTTTTTGTGTGATATGGGATATCTAGAAGATTTGTAAAGTGGAAAAGAATTTCTTTATTGTGACAGCATAATTTACCATCTTGATGGTTGTAAACAAGGCAAATGAGAGCAGGAA
>NW_009187972.1:4866-11408 GCF_000690835.1 Fulmarus glacialis
AGCTCTTTCATCGTAATATATCTTGAGACATTAGGGATGAATTTTTTTTTCCTGCAGAAGTTTAGGAAGGAGGTGATTTCAATAATTTGGATAGTCAAATAAATTTTTTTTTACGTTTCCAATTAAGGTAGACAATTTGGGAAGAGCTAACTGTTTCCGAAGTATGTTAAAAGAAGCTCTTTCTTTGCCACTTTTTTCAAATCATGGGAAGAGGGAAGGGAGATGGGAAATCTTTTTTCCTTCAGGAAGAGCAGTAGAACTTCTACCTTACCACTTTTGGGGTTTTTTTCGCCCAAGTTTTCTGCTCCTGTTCATCATTTGTTCTCACTTACATTTGTAAGGAGAGTACTTATGAATGGTTTAAGAAGCTGTTTCATTATTAATTATTACTTTCATTATTACCATGTGTTTCTAACGTAGAGAATGCTCCCTAGTTCACTGCTAGCTCCTTTTCTGCTCTTTCCTGATTATCAGTTGATCTCATGAGAAGTGGCATTGACATATTGGTTGGGACACCTGGTCGAATCAAAGACCATCTTCAGAGTGGCAAGCTGGACCTTACTAAGGTGAAACATGTTGTACTTGATGAAGTTGACCAGATGCTGGACATGGGATTTGCTGAGCAAGTGGAAGACATTTTACGAGTTGCATACAAGAAGGGTAATCTCAATATTTAAACAAATAGAAGGAAATATTAGTAATAATTGAGTCTGGTAAAATTCAGGTATATTTTTCTGAAAGTTGCAAGATGGCTTCGTTTAGAAATGACTAAATACTATATATTGTAGGAAATGTACTGTGAACGCAGTACATGAGGAAGTGTTGTGAAAGTGGGAATCGTTTATAGGACCTTTGCAAAGCTTAAAATCCAGTACCTAGGGATCTATAAATAACTTTCTTTGACACCCATCTATAAGTTGTACTTGGACTTCTTCCAGTTAAAAGGAATTAGAAGCTTTTTACCCTTTTCACCACTTGAAAATAGACTGGATTTTTGTCATAGTAACTTTTTTCCTAATCTTGAAAATATTTAGACTTTCTAGAGTATTCTTTTCTCCAGGTGTTGGTAACATATAAATTAAAAAAGCAGAATTGCCTTCTTTATTTTATATACTGATATTTGACCTCATATTTTTAATAACCCATATAATCAACTTGTATACATCTGTAAGATGAAACATAATGAAGTTTGTGAAACATTGTTCTGTGTTCTAAGATTCTGAAGACAATCCCCAGACGCTACTGTTTTCTGCAACTTGCCCACATTGGGTATATGATGTGGCTAAGAAATACATGAAGTCTAGATATGAACAGATTGACCTTATTGGGAAAAGAACTCAAAAGGCTGCTACAACAGTAGAAGTGAGTAATCTATCTGAAGTGGAATGTTTCAGGCCTTTTCCCTTTTCCTTTATGCTGCAAATGGTCATCCCATCCTAAGGTACATTATCAGAATGATGTTGAGGGTTGTTTTGAGAATTATTTTTTTAAGCATAAGGCACATTACAGGTAGTCAAACTGTTTCTGGGTTTAGGATCTGTCTCTCTTCTCACAGCATCCGTTAACCATATAGCTATCTCAGGTAGAGTGAGGATTCAGTTATCAGTTTTGTTGGTTTTCAGAGGAAAGTGGTATCTGAATTTATCAAAGTTGGAAGCAAAAGGCATACATTAACATCAGCGTGGCTCTTTTAAATCAGCACGGACATCACAGTTGAAATTCTGCTATTCTGTATACAGGAGATTTTTTTCAAACTTCCTGTTGTATCTCATCTCACTAGGCCTTTGCTTGCTATGCAGTAAATACCATAGCAAGGAATACAATACATATATGCTAGAAGCCTGAATTAATTATCTTTACTTGATAAAATAAGATATTGTTTCTGCTTAAGTACTGTTTAGCAGTTACTTTGACGGATCAGTTGGACACATCATGATTGTATCAGTGGGATTGAAAGAATGTTAATCTTGTTCTTAAAAAAAGCTTTTAACACACTGTATTTATTTGTTTCCCTTTATCTCACATAAAGCTTTAGTTGATAGAACTGTGACAAAATCTTGCACCCCTCACTGTCCTCCAGAGAAATGGTATAATATCTCCTAGTTTTTTTCCCTTGCTTTAAAAAAGTGATCTGTAGACTGTCATCTTTTTTCCCTCTTACTGTAATTATTTCACTTAATGTAAGACTAATTGTGGTGGACATAAGAGCCTTATGGATTTTGCATGTTCCAGGAACGTGAGTTAGCATATTTTGCCCATCAGGAAACTGTATAACTCTTTAGTATTTCTGGATTTTACAGTTTCAAGAATCTTGTGGTTTTATGTAAGCTAAACACTGGATTTCTTTTCCGTAGCACTTGGCAATAGAGTGTCACTGGTCTCAGAGAGCTGCGGTTATTGGAGATGTCATTCAGGTCTACAGTGGCAGCCACGGGAGGACCATCGTCTTTTGTGAGACCAAAAAGGAGGCAAATGAACTGGCTCTGAATGCTTCAATCAAACAGGTATTTTATCATCTGTATTAAGTAACAAAACCTGTAAGAGATGTATGAACCCTATGTTGATACCAGACCTATGCTGAGTAAGTTTTAAAGAGAGACTTTCAAAGTGGATAAGGCGGGCTTTTGCAGGTGGTCAGATAGTTTCAAAACTGCCAAAAAGAACCTTTTTAAAAAAAAAAAAAACCAAACTGGTTGAAAGTTCACAGCATTGTAGTCTTCAGAACTAGGCTGCACTAACAGATACTGGGCTACAAAGAATTTTTTTCTTAAGAGTTCTCATTGACATTAAATGAAGCAGTTGTGAATTAATTTTTCTGTAGAGAGGACTGTCTTGGATTAAAAAATGGTGGTAGACTTAGAGAGCTACTAGGATACTGGAATAGCAGTTACTGAGCTGTGATGCTGACGCTAATTAGTGTTGTGGGGGGGGGCAATTAGGGTTTAGAGCTGTAATATAACAGAGGCTATATTTGTATTTTCATTAAGATGTTTATTAGCTGCTATGAAGAGTTCAAAGATGTATACACAGAAAGAATTCAATCTGCCATCTCTTGTGAATGACCTCTAGTGTATTCCTGAGATTTGTGGTATGGTGCACACTAGCACTGGTGGAAAATAACTCGATGTAGTGGTGCGATGTTTATGATAGTAGCAACACTGGGACTGCATGCTCGGTTTTGGTGGTGGTATCACAGCAACAACTTTTTCTGTATGTGTTTTCATGGAGAAGGTGGGTTAAGTTATGTCTAGAAAGCAGTATAGCATTATGTTCCTAGGAAAAGCAGAAGCTTTTTCATCTGCCACAACTGTGTTCAGGAGTGGTTCTCCCACACTCCTAGATGACCTCAGTTAACAGCTAGACCTGAGTGTGGAGCCTTATCCTACGTTACTGGTGGTGTTAGTGATATCAAATCTTGCATAGGCAATGCAGAACTCTGATCTTAGCAGGTAAGAGAAGGAAATTACTTAGATGTTTCTGGTTTAGCATATTAATACTCGCTAACAGAATATATGCCTATTCCATTTACCAGCTGACATTAATCCAAAACTGTCTGAAAAAGAGTTTTTGAATTCTGTGCTGACCCTAGCATTGTGTTAGTATTTTTTCAAATCATTCTCTATTTACATGTGGAAAACACGGTAGCCATCTACAGGCAAGCTGTGAAATATAACGTGGAGGAAAAAACAATTTTTGTATGTTTGGTCTTCATACCTGTTACTGTTGTGATACAGAAGGACTTTCAGAATGTTTGGATTAAAAAAAAATTATCTTTGAAGCTGTAGTTGTTGGTGGTTTTTTTTGGTTTTTTTTAGGACCACTTATATTTTAATCCTTTAATTGGTAGTGGGGGAAATTAATATATTAAGGGGGATTAAGAAGCAACACTGTTTTGGAAAAGATGTCTAAATGAATACTAAGAGGGCCTCAGAAAATTGTCGATGACTATTTTGAAACAGCTAAGCCTTGTGTAGATGGTAAGTTAGGGCATAGTTGTTTTCGTAGGTCAGAGTAATTAGAGGTGGAGATAAGACACATGTTGCGATTCTGTTTTCCTACCTTTGTTAAACGTCTTTGAGGTACATGAATAAGAAGTACTGAGTCAATATTGTAAGACACCTAAAATATAAACTCTGGTAATTCAGTTCTTTTGTATCTTGCCATATGGTATCTATCAAATACCAAGATATTGTACCCAAAACTGACCATAAAACGGAGCACTGTCTTGGGTTTTGGTACAGTCCTATAATAATACTGTTTTTCAGGATTGCCAGTCGTTGCATGGTGACATTCCTCAGAAGCAAAGAGAGATCACACTGAAAGGTTTTAGAAACGGTACATTTAAAGTTCTGGTTGCAACCAACGTAGCTGCCCGTGGTTTAGATATCCCTGAAGTTGACCTGGTTGTACAAAGTTCACCACCAAAGGTAGGAGATGGTTATGTTGGCTGTCTTGTAATAACTTGTAGTCTTGTTTTCAAGTAGTGTATGCTATCAGGCGATGGTACGTATCACACAGAACTTATCAGCATTGCATTTAAGGGTAAGAAATATCCTAGTACATACAAGTAGTTTCTTAGAGGATTTTGTGAGAGTGTGTCAGTCCCTGGTATGTTTAAAGATGGTCTCCTTAAAATGCTTTCTTTTAAGGCTGTTCAAAGCCTGTCGCTTCAAGGCCATGTGTGGTGATTGCAAGTCTGGAAGCAGTGGGAAGTGAAGAAAGGCTGTTTGTCTTGCAAGAACGATTCACTAAGTAGGGGCATATATGAGGAAGGGACCCCAACAGTGAGAACATTGGCTGAAGTTAAGAGGGTTTAAAAGAAACAAGATAGTTTTTCAGTGAATTTGCTATTAGTATCTCGGTTAGCACGCTCAAGCTGATGTGCGGGAGGGTGAGTGGGATTGTTATAGAGGTATACACACTCGAAATGTTTTCTTATATTCTCTGAGGAGATGCCAAAACGAGACTTAGTTGATCCATGCTTATGGTTCTGGCTTTCAAACCGTGATTTGTAGAGGGTTATGGAAAAGTTTGACTTTAGTGAAACAGTGTTTTTTAATTTAATTCTCTGATGCAGTTATTGTGTATTGTTCAAGCTTAACTGTAATAGCTTATACTATGAATTGATGCAATGAATTGATTAAATTACAATAAATTAGAGAAGTCATAAGGCTATTTATTTTGAAGGATGTGGAGTCCTATATCCATCGTTCTGGACGCACAGGTCGAGCTGGACGGACTGGGATCTGTATCTGTTTTTATCAACGAAAGGAAGAACATCAATTAAGATATGTGGAACAAAAAGCGGTAAAGTACAGTTTTCTTCTAATCACGAGCACTCAAATGTAATGTGTTAGGGTAGCATGTAAAGTCTTCATGTTTTGTTCAATTGTTCAATTAGAGAGTATTAGCTTATACAATTACAGAATATAGCTTATAAAGCACCCGGTTGAGGTTCAGTTACCTTGCAGAGTTTGGGTACACTGTCAGTTACTGTGGAGCAGGGAGTGCGCTGCAGATTCTCATGCCTATGCTTTTTCAGCAAATGCCAGCAAGAATGTACCTGTGGAAATGAGAAAAAGCTAGCAGGATTTCAGTTTAGTGTTCACCCTGGCTTATTGTCTGATCAGTGATTTGCATATGTGTAGCTTTACTGAGAACTCTTACTTCCATTTTTGCGCTTTGTGCACTGTTACATGGTAGTTTTCTCGCCAATTAAGTATTCAGCTGGGATGAAATGGTTTAGTCTCAGCACATAAAACTCAGACTTACATTTAGAAAGGCTGTGTAACTTGTACTTAAATCCAAGTAAATCAGACTAAAATTAATAATTTAGAATTTGTAGGACTTTTTTTCCCCTGGAATCTGCCAAAACGGTCTCTGTTTATTTCAGTTTAGGGTTACTGGATCATTTAAACTGACCTGGTACATAAAAGGCTTTTAAGTGTTACCCATTTCCCTGTAAGCTTAACCTTGTAATTTTCACTAGCAAAAGCTGGGAGTTAAAAGGTGGAAAGAAGAAGAAAAATTATAGATTTAAATGCTTGTTTCATTGGAGCCCAATACTGTTTCTTTAGAACTGAATTATCTATGGTCTGCAACTTTCATCTGTATTTTGTTTTTTAAATTTCAGGGCATTACATTCAAGCGTGTTGGTGTTCCTACTGCAACAGATATAATAAAGGCTTCCAGCAAAGATGCCATGAGGTGAGTTCGGTGACTCAAGCCCTGTTGTATCTTCCTGTCTTCCTAGTTCAGAAGGGCTGTTTGGATTGCTCTTTGCTGCCTCTCTGAACTGATCACTGTTAAAGTCTTGGACTGCTGTTTTTCTTCTGTTCCAGAGCCTAGTAAATACTAGTGTATACTTTTTTTTTTTTTTTCTCTTTAATTACTTAGGTGTCTGGATTCTGTTCCTCAAACTGCTATTGAGTATTTCAAAGACTCTGCTCGGTTGCTAATACAAGAAAAGGGACCAGTTAATGCTCTGGCTGCAGCTCTAGCCCATATTTCAGGTGCTACTTCCATTGAACAGCGCTCCCTGC
>NW_009187972.1:11439-15778 GCF_000690835.1 Fulmarus glacialis
AGGGTGTATGGTTTAATGTTTGTCGTGAATCTGAAAAAAACCAACACACCTCTGTGTTGTTTAAATAGAGAATTATTTGTCTCCTTATGATTTTGTTTATGGGAACTGTACTTAAGCCACTAGGAACTACTAATTTAGTTAAAAGCAAGAATATACTTGCTATAAATATACTTGCTCTCCCGTAACAGTATCCACTTGAAAACTTAGTTTATAAAATTATCAGGTTTCTCATGTCTGATAGCTGTGCTGAAGCTTATTCTTCTGACTGAACGGAGCATGCACCATTTCTTACTCTTTAGGGATTTGTTACAATGATACTACGCTGCTCTGAAGAAATAAACAATATGAGCTATGCTTGGCGAAGACTGCGAGAACTGTTGGGCGATGATGTTGATAGAAAGGTGAACAGAATGTGTTTCCTCAAGGGAAAAATGGTAAGGTCTTTTTGTATCTTTGCTACTGAGCTCTTCAGGTTGTAGCCTTTTCTCAGCAATTGTCAGGGGAGATACTTGGTCTTTTTCCCTGTTCCAGGCTCTGTTGATAAGGACATGACTGGTAGAAGGGTGGGCCTCAGTCTGCTTTATTAGGACTTAGGCATCTCAGGGGCTTAAGGCTCTGCTCCGCTGCCATGCTAAGGAGGTAGTATAATGCAGTATATAGCATGGCTATAGGGATAGCAGAACAGGTAAAAGGTACGAACCGTGCTAACTGTGCCTTAGTGACAAAACGTGGAACAGGATTTCTTAGGACAGTCAGTTCTGATAGTGCATGTCCGTCATATTTCTGGAAACTGAAAGATCAGAAAGTTACTGTTTAGGTTGTGTACTTAATGTTGCAACAACTGTAGCAAAGCTCACTGACAGTTATTCTAAACCAAAGTGATTCCCATCACTCTTCCTGTCTCAGAATTTGTATGCATTTTCACTAACATGAAAATGTGTGATCAAATAATGTGTCCAGGATTATTTGTGGTGACACAGAGGACAAGGAATGCTTATGTCCTGCTTTTGCAAATTGTTAGGCATTATTGCTGATTTGCTCCATCTTTGTGTTTTTCTGGGTGTATTTCTTGTTTCTCAACATACCCTGATCAATAAAACAGAACAGAGAGGTGCTGTGATCTTGATGACTTAACTTGCGTGCTGTCGGACTTAACTTGCGTGCTGTCGGACTTAACTTGCGTGCTGTCGGACTTAACTTGCGTGCTGTTGACACATGCCATTCTCTTATCCTTTCTTCTGCTGTTATTTTTCGGGTGCTTTCACACACCTACATTTCCATGCATACTTCATATCCATGTTGAAGTTTCCCTCACAGACACCATATACCACGTGTTGTTACAGAGAATGATTCAGTTTGTGTTTCCCTGGTTTTGTGTGGTTTAAAGTGGTGTGGGATGGGGAGAACAACTGACAAACTAAAAAGACCCTAAAACTGTTTGAAGGTTAGTTGAGAGGACACTTCAGAGGCAGATGTTGAATGAATTTTTTATAGAGAGAGTTGTAATAGAAGCATTAAGATTGGTATGAGTGCAGGGGGAACGGGTGCCTTTTGGAAGTACCAAAAGGAGAGAGATGTAAAAATGGCAGGTTTTGATGGCACCTAGTTTAGCAAATCATCAAAAACACGACACATCTATATGCCAATACTGAGGATACCCGGACTTGGTAAACTAGAAAGCCTAAAACAAGGGACAATTGACACTTGAACAACAGTTTAAAGATTTTTCTTTTTTTTTTTTTTTTTTAAATAAAAACAATTCTTGTCTTGGGTGCTGTGTGTGTTCTCTTTTACGTTCCATCTCTGTGTAAAAGTTAACCTGCATGTCTGCTATATAAATTTCTTGGCCAAACACTCCTGATTTTAAATTTGACTTGAGGACACTTCTTCATGTTAGTGAACTATTTTTACTATTTCTGTCTCTGAAATTTTTTCTTAATGCATCCTTCATGCATGATATTTGATATTGCTTTAATTGGTAAGATTTGGTTTATTATCTTTGCATCTGTCTCTCTATTCACAGCATTGTTCTGTATTTGATGTGTGGAACATTATCTATGGATGGTTTTCCTTACATCAGGTTCATAACTCTCAACATCCAGATTGCTCATTCGAACAAAGAATAGCATTTTAACGTGCAAATTATGTATTGTACTTAATCATTGAAGTAGTTTAACTTCAGATTTTTAGTCTGAACCTAAATATTCAGTTTACTGGGTGTATACCTTTCTTAGTATAGATTAAAACTTCTGATTTGAAAGAATTTACAAAATGAGTAATGCAGAAGCCAATAGACCACAGTTTAGGATGGAGAGGGTTATAAGCTTATTGTTAAAGAGCAAGAAAATGTGAATTGGAAGTACTGGCTATGCAGAGGAAAGAAAAATGTGTGTATCTGAGGCAAACATTAAGGAAATGCAGGTGTTTTGAGAAATACTGATGCAACTCCCTTGACGTTCCAAGATTTCAAAGTATCTTAAGTCTCTATTTTAAAACACTTTGAAATCTAAAACTGTTTGTTCTAGTACATAGATTTGTAGGCGCTCTCTCTCTCTATTTTTTTTTTTTTAGTTGCTGTCAATTAAAAGGCTAGACTTGTATCCATTAAAACTATTCTCTCTTTTTAGGGTGTATGCTTTGATATTCCTGCAGCAGACCAAAAGGAAATAGAGGTATGTTCATTGAAATTTCTGGTTACAGCAGACTAGATAAAACTGGCTGGACTGGGTTAGGCAGAAGACATTACGTAGCCTGTATCCTGCCTTTTCTAGTGGCAAAAGGGATGGCTTTGAAGGAATTGAAGAACAGAACAAACATACAGTGTTCCTTTCCTAAAGTATTTCCCTGTCTCCAAAAATCTGTAGCTTGAGACTTTTGAGTGAGTGGTGTGAACAATCCACCCCTTGTTACTGCTGCTGGATTGATCTTTGTAGGCAACGACTCTTGTTACACTCTAAAATACATTTTTTCCATTCCCGCCCCTTCTTTTAATCCAGAATTCTCTCCACAGAAAAGCGAATTCCAGGTTTTTGCTTGGCAGAATTAGTATTCCCATGCCAAAATTCCCTAAACTTCCAACCTTTCCTTCAGGTATTTCTCCCTTAGTGTATCTCCATACCCTCATGCCCTGGCATTCACTCACTCCTAAAACAATTTTTGGTTCTGGATTAGAGGGGAATTGAGGGGAGGGTGTAGATTTGTGATCAGTAATAATTATAGTGGTATTCTTGATAAATGAAAGGTGGGGGAAGAGTTTACTGATGAGGCTGCCCTGTAAAGCTCTTAGGTGGGTTTCAGTTCTGCTTTATAGTATCTGAGGTGTACTCAATCAGCTGTAGCTCTTACGCTTAAAATTTTGAAACCAGTATTGACCACTTTATTTAGAAACTGGAATCCCCTATATTAGCTCATGATTTTTACTTTTCAATTGAGCGAATTTATAATTATGAAATACCCTATATGTATTCCTAGAATTTAACTTACTATGTGTGACTTTATTTCAATAGGCAAGATGGGAAGATTCAAAACAATGGCGTTTGTGCGTGGCGACTGAATTACCCGAGTTAGTAGAATCGCAACGGGGAGGAGGCAGCGGAGGAAATGGCCGAAGCTTCTCAAGCTCCAGGAATGGGCGGCGTGGTAGCTCTGGTAGAAACAGATTCAGAAGCAGAGGCCAGAAACGAAGTTTTGACAGAGCGTTTGATCGTTAACTTCAACAATCCAGAAGTATAAAAAATGGGACTGCAGTATTTTATATTACATTAAAATAGGCTGTTCCTGTGTGTTTGTACCACTTGGAAAAATCTGTCATTCAGTTTTTTGGTTTTTTTTTTCCTCAGTACTACTTTGGTCATAAACAAAATCCTGTTCACTTTAAAAAAACACAAGAAAAAGAAAACTTATTATTTCCTTTCTTTCTCGTATCGCCATTTCAACTGCAAGACCTAAATCTTTATTCCAGAATATGGCTGTCGCATTCAAAACTGTAGCCTGGCTCACTGTATAATATATAGATCTTAACTGCTGGTCAAACCTGTACATTTTCCAAAAAAATAAAATATTATTTTACAAGTTCATATCCTACGTTAGAAGGTTTTAGAAGTGTGTGTGTCAGGCAAAGGTGGGTAGCGTAGCTTGAGTATACATGCTCAGAGTATACCTTTTACGATATAGGAGGCATTTACATGCATCATTCCATACGGTGAGTATTGTTTTGCCGGTATGGATGCGTGAGGTGCAGCAGCCTGGTTGCTGGAGGTTGCAGCGCGGCGGCGGGAGCCCCGTGAGGGGAAGCGGCGGTGGCGCGGTGAGCACCCGGTGCTCGGCGCCGCGGGCGCGG
>NW_009187973.1:0-10203 GCF_000690835.1 Fulmarus glacialis
AGGGGAGGGGAGGGGAGGGGAGGAAGAAAGAACCCAAAACTTCTAGGTACCAAGTTGAAAACTTTTTGATCTCTAACTGATGCAGGGTTATCAGGGAAGAAGTCAGAAACTCTTGAGCATGGTATTAGGTAAACCTTAACTACATGTAACAGAGCTTGTTGGCCAATATCATGGCTGCATTCATTAAGATCCTTTCTCAAGCAGTATTGTAGTTAACATTGTCTTAAGACAAAAAAAAAAAAAAGAACTATAATGAACTACAATGGGCATCACTTAACGTTTTTATATCCCTGCCATGAAGAAGATGTGTTCCTTTTCTACTGCCTGTTACATGTATCCCTGAAACAATAGCCACATGAGGTCACTGTTGTTCACATGTGAGTCATAAGCTTGAATCACGATATTTTTAGTTGTCTGAAGCCAAAATGTGTGACTGGAAAATAAAGTTATTTGTATTATACATTAACAAAAGTATGCAAAAATAATTCATTAACATGGGATATGTTAAATGCAAACATCAATTGCATAAAATACAGAATATAAGTTAATAGTTTCTTTGAAAAATTAAAAATTATCTCATAGTGGCTGAAAAGAAGCAAGGGTATTATCTACTGTATTTACTGGAACTTTCTCTGTAGCAGTTTCTCTCCTCTGTACCTGGTTATAGAACATTTGATGGGCTGTGCTGGCATAAAAACACCAAAAGAGTTTCAAGAAAGAATTAGAAGTTTGCAATTGTTTAATTGCTTATCTTTCATGAGACAGATTTCTTTTTTTCTTTTTGCTTTTACATGTGAAGTTTAGTGTCTTCAGAGGTATGAAACTGTAAAAGGCTAAAATATTATGAGCAATGTGAGATGCTCTGGCATTAGAGAAGCAATGTTAGAGGAGCAATGTTACAGCAAACCTGTGTACTGAACTGTGGTGTGAAGCCATTCTGACTGTAAATTTGCTCACCTTTTTTTGTCAATTCTTATAATATATTATACCTATTACGCTGATAGATTTTCTCTGAATGATTAATCCATTCATGTGATTGTATCAATGTACATTATCATAACATCTTCTCTTAAAAGTTTACATAGTATATGTGTTGAACTCAGTGTTATGAGATTTCAGAGAAGATACATTTCTTTTTTACTAAATTCTTCTAAAGAATAGGGTGTCATATTTGCCAATGCTGTGTAGTCATGAAACTAAAAACCTTATCGCGATCAAAATCATCAAGAGAATAGAAGTGAAATAACAATCAAAAATGTCAGCTGAATTTGTAGAATAGCATAATTAAAATCTTACTCCCCAAACTGAATCAAATTCACATTTATATCCTGAGATTCTTTCAGTAAGGCATGTTTTTATACCGGTGTATTTATCAATGTGCATTTAGATACAAAAACATGATTTGTCCTACTAATAAAATAAATGATAACTTTAAAAGTTGATTAGTTTTTGCAACATCTTTCATCCATGCGCCATGCATATTAACTTGTACATTTGGAAAAAAAAACCCTCTCTACCTAATGTACAAAAAGACTGCTTTAGTAGGACATTAACAGCAAAAAAATCCCAGTCATCTGCTCAACAGTTCTTGCAATTATTTCTTCATCTTTAAGCAGGTGAGTAAATAAAATTCCTCATATCATGTAATTATTTCATAACTGTCGTGGTTTAACCCCAGCCAGCAGCCAAGCCCCACACAGCCGCTCACTCACTCCTCCCCGCTGGGATGGGGGAGAGAATTGGAAAAGTAAAAGTGAGAAAACTCGTGGGTTGAGATAAAGACAGTTTAATAAGTAAAGCAAAAGCCGTGCACGCAAGCAAAACAAAGCAAGGAATTCATTCACTACCTCCCATCAGCAGGCAGGTGTTCAGCCATCTCCAGGAAAGCAGGGCTCCATCACATGTAACAGTTGCTTGGGAAGACAAACACCATCATTCCAAATGTCCCCCCTTCCTTCTTCTTCCCCCAGCTTTACATGCTGAGCATGACGTCATATGGTATGGAATACCATTGGCCAGTTGGGTCAGCTGTCCTGGCTGTGCTCCCTCCCAGCTTCTTATGCACCTGGCAGAGCATGGGAAGCTGAAAAGTCCTTGACTTAGTGTAAACACCACTTAGCAACAATTAAAACATCATGGTGTTATCAACATTATTCTCATACTAAATCCAAACCACAGCACTATACCAGCTACTGGGAAGAAAATTAACTCTATCCCAGCTGAAACCAGGACAATAACTTTGGATTCCCGTATGGGATTTAAGACACCATGGAGAGAACTTAAAAATCAAACATATTCATCTTTGGTAAAAAAGGAACACAATAATGAATCTTAAAGGACAAAGCCTGTATAAAAAATGGATGAAAAAGCGGGTGAATACAGGTCATTATCCCCAATTTCTATTGACAGTATATTGCCTTAAAACTGCAAAAATATATTGTCCTTACGATTGAATAACCATTAGCTTAAATCCTACAGTAGATCTGACTACACATAATGCGACCTCCATGTTTACAGAAACAAAACATAGTATAATTACAAAATATAATTAACTGTACTAATTAAGCTATAAAATAGCAATGACTCTCAGTAAATATCTCACTACAGTTTGCCGCTTAGCTGAATTTATTACTGTAAAGGAAAGCTAAAAGAACTAAATGCAGGCGTGAGTGCAAGAGTTCATCCTGCCCCAGAAATCAACTAGATTTAGAAAATCCGTTGGAATAGTTGGTGAAAAAGCAGTAGTGACACCATGTGCAGCAGATGGTTGTTTAACAGCGGAAATGAGTTTGAGTGTGCAAGGCTGCACAACTCTTCTGGTAGCTGGTGGCCCTACTGCAATCTGAAAGGACAAGAAGGGGTTTACCTCAAGATTTTTTAGCTGGGTCCCCAAGACAGCAGCTTAGCCAGCACTGCTCTCAAAGAGGAGCCAAAACATTACCCAGAGAAATGTTTGATTGATGGGGAAGCAATAATGGGGTGTTTTCACTTCCAGAGCACAAACTACTTGATAGTGCCATCATGCAGGAGGAGAGAAACCTGTTGCACTCCCAGACTCAGATCACTACCGTGGAAGAACTGAATATTTTTGGTTTGGCTCTTATGTCCAAATAGATCTTGATTTATTGTACTAACAATTGTCCTAACATATCTGACCTTTTAAACCATACCAGCTGACAATTGTTGTACAAGATAAATATATGAGAGGTATTTTCAGGAACAAGCCATATGACAAACAATTTCAACTTAATGTTGCTTAGGTGTTTATCAAGTAGTGAGTAGCTTCTTTCTTTTGCTATTTTTTCTAATGAAGTATTTCTGCCTAAGCAAGCAAATAAGCTAACACACTTCCTGCTACCTTGCCTTTACTCTTTGTAACAAAAATCCTTACTGAAAGAATTTATCGCAGGGTAAGGAGCGTATTTTTTGAGTGGAATCCCTTCAAGATATTGGCAACATATCACTGGATTCCCCAGGAAAGAAAAAAAAAATCTGCTTTACTAGAAAATACATGTTTTAGTGCCAGATACTATTCCACCTAAAAGACCAACAACCCAGGAGACTACTTTTGATCACTGACTGTTGTTGCCCAGTCTGTCACTTCAGCAGATGATGATGGGGCAGGTGGACGGCACCTCTATTCATTTCTTTCAAGTAAGTTTTAATGTATTCTTCACCTCTTCTTTCACTGAGAACTTACCTCCCTTGCCTCAGTAACCTACTTCATTCAGTGTGTCTTGCAAACCAGTGAAGAGGAGATGGGATAACATATTTTTGTGTGAGTCATATGCTGGTAATGACAGTAATAAAGCAATAGGCTTTACTGTCTGAAGTACTGTAGCTCTTTCATCTCATAGATAGTTTTACCACTACTGGTTAAAGGTTTAAAGGAATGTATGGCCAGTCTATCTAAGGGGCAGCTGAAGCACAGTCAGAAAATACTGTGGAGAAATTTTAGATAGTGAGGTTCAAATATCATTCAGAAGAAGCAAGCAAAAAAATCCTTTCATCACAGTCCTGTGATCTCGAATGTAGCTTTTGTATTGTATCTCTATAGCTTGTAACTTACAAGGATCAAATTTGTAGCATCCTTTAGAGAAATTTGAGAGATTTCATCATTTGAGTTGTTCTGGATTACTTTTATAAGAGAAAAATTAGCACAGTTTTCAAACCACCCATAACTCTTTTATAAGAATCCACATCATTTAAATGAAGGCATTATAAATTTTGCCTTTCTTTTTTGACAGATTCATCATCCATCCATCGAGATGTAGAAAAAAAAGCTGACATAGGCAAATCAGGTCTTGAAGTCATTCAGAAGCCTAACAGGATATAATAATAATAACAATAATAATGATAACAATAATAATGATAATGATGATGATGATGATGATTATAATAATAATAATAATACCACAAATATAATAATAATTAAACTTATGTATAACATTAATATGAAGTAAACCAGTTTGTTCCAACTGTTGTAGAGATTTTTGGAACACCTTAGTCTCTGTACAAAAGTTTCTTCTTCCAAATCATAGAAGCCAAGGTTCAGAGTCACAAAAAGCACCATGTCTCTGATCACTAGAAAGTTTGACCCTATTCCTGTGGTGCATATTCCACTTGTATATACCCTCCCTTTAAGTGAGTGTGTTTTTTAATCTCCACCTTATCAAGACACCTGGGACACGTAAATATGCAATTAGTTATCATCAAGGCATTTTTGTAATCCATTTTGCTTGGGAAATGTGTGTGCGCATGTGTGCACATTTTTGTGTGTGTAAACAGGGTCACAGAATAATTTGGATTGGAAGAGACCTCTGGACGTCATCTTGCCCAGCCCCCCCTGCTCAAGACAGACATACATTCATAATTAGGCTAGAAACAGCAAATTATTTATTTATATCAGCATCAGGACAGCTACAAAAAAGGCACACATTTGTGATAAAATAATCCAGTAGCTTGCAATTATGTACATTAAGCAACACCATTTTTCAGTTACCTTTCTAACATATACGCATTTCTCTTTGCATGCATATATATATACATACACACCACATATAAAGATACAAACACATAAGTTGGAAAGACATATGAAAGAATGTGCAAATACACATATATAGCAGAAATTGCATTTGTAAAAAGGAATATGCTTACATGAAATGTTCTAAAATAATATTCTTTTCCTCCTGAAATAAAGGCAAAGCCACACAGCCTACTAAGAGAGTTAAAAGAGGTCAGAAGATAAGATCATTTGTCTTTTACTTAGACCAACCTTTTTAAACAAAAGTATAATGTAATGGAGCCTGGATACAGGATGTGACATTTTGAGAGCGCATCAGTTGCCCTTCAGCGCACTCTGTATGAGCTTAACAAGTCAATGCTAACCTGGGTGACAACTAATTAAGACGCTACTAATGAGGCTGTAAAAATCGGGGTCCTTAGAGATTTCTGATTACTGACATCTATTGCTCTTTGGTCATTATATGGGGAGAAATGTCCCTGAGTGAAAGTTTGAATGTTTCAAATAGGTTTTCCAGAGCACAGCTTTCTGTGGTAAATAGAAAACAAATGTAGTTAATCATGCAGATATCAGCAAAACATGGAACATTATGCCTTTGTGTTCATGCAGAAAGAAAATGTGTCTGATGTAGATGTTTAGCTTTATAATAGCTTAATAGAACCAATATTTGGCATATTCAAATACCAAACTACAAACAAATGTGCTGTCACTCTGAAAGCTTTCATATGGTTGCAATTTTCAAATTAGCAAACTGAAAGTTATCTAAAAGGCAACATATTGTTATACCCTAATGGGCCATTATGGCATAACTTATTTACTTATTTAGTTATCTGTTCCAGCTTGAATTAAATTTCTCCAGATTTTGGACTTAGAAACCCCACAGGGCTTTTACAATTTGGCGTCTGCAAAGCCTACTCCTTTCTCAAGAAATAGACAATTTCTTCTGCACTATATTACAGGAGCACGAACACTACAGGGCTTGGCAATACATCTGAGTAAATGTGAACTGTATAGGCATTTTTTTCCTGTACTTACCACCCCTATTACAAGAATAGTGTAATGCAAAGACTCCCTTGTCATAGTATACACTTGCATGCATAGTATACACTTGCATACAGCAAGGCAACAAGACTGACCTAAGCCTATTCAGAGAGAAAATATCTGATCTGAGCACATAGGGAGAAGTTGAGTGAAGCCAGATTGCAGCCAATTGACCTGAAAGGAAAACATCCAAGCTCCTATATTAGTTCCATTGATGCTCTACTGACTGAAAGGCATTTATATTCTCAATAATTTCCCTGTGATTTCTCTCCTGACATTTTATTTTCCTAGTTTAAAGCAGAGAACATGAAAAAGGTTGCCTTCTTTATCCCGTATACATAACCCTAACTCAGTAATGCTCTTTTCTCAGATTCAGCATCTTTTCCTGACCCAGACTTTAACTGCTCACAATGTAGATGTCCGTATATGAAATAGTCGCTCTAAACAAACTGGCTTTATAGTCAATGGAAAGCTAGTCTGTGTAGTCAACTCGGAGTCTGCTTGAGGAGGAAATGCATCTATAGCTTCTTTTCATTGTAATTACCAGGTCTCTGTTGACTACAGAGATACCGCATAATGATTTTTCAGAGATCCTTTTTTTTGTCGGATGAGTCCCAGAATTACCTCAATTTGTCTAATAATAACCCATTGCTCAGTGTAGTTACATCTGGAAAAAAAACATTGAAAATATTATCTTGTTCCTTTGACTTTGATCTAAAGGCCCGTTTCTTTAAAGCACCAGATCTTTCACTCTTACATATCAAAGTGACTTTCTGAATTCATATTGATCTTCATTTACAAAATCAGAGTATACACAAGTGAGGAGGTAAAGTTCTCATCCATGAAACTCGGAGATAACCACAGCTGGAATATTAGACTCAGGTCTAATTTAACATTTTTCTTTTCTCTACAAGTATCTAAACCATTCCATTTTGGAGTTTTACACAGAGTCTACTGCAGTCTGTTGAAAGATTTGCATCGATGTCCACACTTACTGGATTAGGTTCCAGATATTTAGACTCTTTGGGGGGAAAAAAATGAATTCTGAGTTAAATTTGGTATTTATACTGGTCAGATTTTCAGTGCTGTTTAATGCTCTGGATGTCCTTATTTCTACATGCATTCTGCATATGATCTTTGGTTTTCTCTTGGTGACTTTTCTTTTCAAAACTGTCTAAAAACTTTTTAAGATTACTCTTAGAGCTGCCTTCAGGTTTTTTTAATATATTCCTAATACACAGATGCCCAGAACTGGTCACAGTATTTCAAGTGTAGCCAGGACAAGAGTAATTATGTTCCTGTTAATGCATGTTCTTTACATATGTCAAGCAAATCTTTGTTTCCCTTCATAGAAGTAATATTAAAATTGCCTATCATCTGCTTTGCTGCCTACTGAAACCCTTCCTCCTTTGAAGAGTAATGAAAATCAGGCTATTAGCTTCTATGGTTTATACTGTTTTATACTGTTCCCCAAATTAAACTGTGTATGTCCTCAGTGGTATCCGCAAAATGTAATGTATTGTCTCCTATACCATGAATATGCCATTTATTCTACTTCTTCTGAGCTTTTATTTTAGAAAGAAAAAAAGAGTGGCTTACCACTGATTCAGTAGGAGTCATCTTATTAACTTTAGCTGTTGACAATATAGATAACTTTTTCAATTCATGGTTATTTGATTTTTCTCTTATAAAATCATTATATGATTTTATTTATCTTCTTTTGTTTTAGAAGTAATTATATCATATCTATTAAGAAAAAATCCACTGTGATTATATTCAAGATATTTTCAAATTATTTGGTAGGTTTTGCAGTCCCTAATGTAAAATTGTAGTTGAAATCCAGCATAGTCCTCAGGATAGAGTTGGAGATTTAGACCTCTCTGCTCCCAAGACTGTGCATTTAATAATAATAGGATAAAATACACCAATGGTATTTGGAGCAGGAACCAGAAGCTGGAATTATCTTCCCTCCCAGATGAAGACTCTTGTCAATGGTTTGTTACAGCTGGTTTTCCCCTTTCTGCCATCTCTTTGCAGAATGGCCCATTTTTACCACAAACATGAGAAAACATCTTACTACTATGATATAACTGGTGATTAGGATGGTTTCCTTGACAACAGAGTAGTACGTAGCTGTTTCTCCAGATTAGTTACACAAGATCTAGTAGCTACAAGCTACAGTACGAACTATGTGATTAACAGGAGGAAAAAAAGTTATTTATCCATGCTATGTACAAGAGGGGTTCAATCCCTTTTTCCTCATCGGCTCACACATTATAAGACAACTATGACCCATTATACCTTTCTAAATGAAATTCATAAAAGACTAATTGCAGAAGAACATTTTTTGGTTTCCATCTTCACAAACGTGCCAGCTGAAGAGTGCAGGGAAGTGGCTACTAGCAAAATTTCAGATAATCTACTCTTTGTAGTATTTCCTGTTGATTTTTATTCACATAAAAGATCTGAGAAACCACTGCTTATAACTATATTACATGATCTGTACAAAGACCACCTCTTTCAGACCTTTTACCGAGGCTCTTTTTGAAGCTATCAGTGCTCTCGCTACTCATGGAGGTAGGGCACTACAAATCAACACTCTTGATTAACAGCCCAGGTTGTTCCCCCTGGTTACCAACGTTAACACAAAACAGACCCACAAAATGTTCAGACAATAACAGGAAAGCAAGTCTTTTCAGTGTGCCGTCTCACCTACACTTGCAACTCCCCAAAACCCCCTACACGGACATGACTTAATGACTTCTCTGGGGTGTATCTCTGCTGCCTTCTGCTGCACAGCATGCTGAGCCCTGAGGCCTGCAACGTGCTGGCTGGTATTGCTTGGAGCACATCAGAGATCCCATCTGGAAAGTGCACTCAAATTTCATTTGCAGGGAAACTGGAGCCTGTGTGGAAGTGTGGGGAGGAGAAGAAAAGCTTGGAGAAGAGCTGGTGCATGCCCTTCTCTTGCCCCATCGGGACAACCTGATGGGTCTATGCTTGGGCTTTGCTTTCTGTAAAGCAGGACTCCAAGCCTGAGTCATAATGCAGCCCTCACAACTTCCACCTCATCATTCATTGCTTTCTGCAACAGGAAACCTTTAAGCTTTTTAATATATATTTCATTTTAAGATTGACCTGAGAATTAAAATCCTGGAGGAAGCCCCAGAGGCATCCTTTGTTACGGTGGTATTCCGTACTGTATCATGCTAGGTTTGCTACTGTTTTTCTTTTCTACATTAAATCATTTGATCTCACCAAACTGTAAGTAATTTATCACACAAAATGCGCTGTTATTCACTATGCCAACAAATAGAATGCAAATATTTCCCAGTTTGGCACATGGAGCATGTGTCACATCTTGTGACCAAATAACAGCAGCACACTACATATAAACAAGAAGATAAAATTCCTTGACAATATATCAGTCATCAGTTATCACCTCTCTCTCAAAACAGTGTAATATAAAATCGCTTAATAATCACCTGCTTTTTTTTTTTTTTAAATGAATAAGTCACACTTAAAAGTCTTCTCATTTAAGATAGAATTTACTCCTCCACTATTTTCTCATCATGCCTTTTCCTTAAGGAAACATCTGAGCATCTTGTGAAAAGAGGTTTTGGCCTATTTGAACAAGAGTATGTTTCACTAATATATCTCTCAGCATCCCACCGACAAGGGAAGTTTAGCAGAAGTAATCAAAAGAAGTTTTCACAGCCTATTTGTTCTGTGACTTTGACCCAATCTGTTGGAATATTAAAAATCCCTGCTCAAGACTGCAGTTTTTCCAAAAACCAGGTATACTATAGGGTAATTTTCTAAGATGTTATAAATCTTCACATTGCTTGTATTAGGACACGAAAAGAAGGAACACTCTTAAAGATAAATATAATGTTTATAGACATTTATATGGCAGGTCAGATGGAAAAATTATTCTGTTTTATTCAGAGATAATGATTAATTCTTATGACTAAATTTTAGAGTGCTGCATTATTTGCAAAGCTTTGGGCAGACACTAAAATAGTCATTACCAAGGGGAGGATTCTCCTTTCATTCTATCTCTGTTCTTTCACATAAAAGAACATATTGCAAATGTAAACACGCTTTGAGCTGAATATATACAGTATTTTTAACACTCT
>NW_009187973.1:10234-17877 GCF_000690835.1 Fulmarus glacialis
ATCTTGCTGGCAGATGACTAGCTGTGATATAAAAAAATGTTTTTGTGACAATTGTTTTGGGTGATTTTTACTGAAACTTTCTTCTGATATCTGTGCTGTCAAATGCACATGCACAATATATTTATGCTCTGTTGACCATCCATATTTAAAATATACCAGCTGGATATAAGACAATGAACACAGTCAATCTCAAATGTCTATGCTTCTCAGCTCTGCAAACTGAAGAAATCCAGGTAGCTTTTCAGAACTTACAACACACCTCAACCCCCCTGTGTTTCTGTTTTCTCGCCTGTGTCTATTTATTCCATTTGTATGAACAAGAACGAAAAAAGAAACTTGCACAGTTTATTATTATAGGCGGGATTAGGTTTTTCAACATAGACACAACTGAGGTGCCTCCTTGGTGCCCCATGAATAGCCCCCGAAGACAGCGTGTTCCTCTGAGACCCAGTTTTTTACTCATTTCTCTGTGCAGCCTTAGAATCCATATGTGGTACAGGCTAACAGCAAATGTTAGCCTATACCACCGAGAAGTCACTATTCCCCTTTGCTGATTGTTCATCTGAGCTAATCGAAAAGCCTATGAACCAAGGAAAAGCAGGTGCTAACTGCTCTCTCCGTGCAGCTGCGGGCAGGCTAGCTCAGAAACGAAAGCCGTGCCCACCGCAAGCGCAGAGCCGCTCTCTGCTTCCCAGCACATGAAGGCGTTACTGTTAATCAGAAGTTTCAGTTGGCTGCAATGTTGTTAAAAATTGTGTGGGCCTGCACGAAAGGAATAATCAAGACAGAAAAGGTGTGGGAGGCTGAGCTCCATTTACATCTGTAAAATGTAAAAAGAAGGTCTTACTCCTTTGCGAAAGCCACAGCCCACAGGGGAGCGGATTATGGCTGTGCAGTTGATGTAGCCATAAGCTGATTGCATGGTGTGTGGGGTGGATGGGAAGAGATATGAGGGAGAGAAGGGAAGCCTATGGTCTTACGGACTGAATATGCTTCTGGTTAGGTAACGGTTCTTAAAACAGTCCTGCTACGTTGACCGAGATGGCGGCTGCCGTATGTATGCTGTAAAAAGATCACCTTGAGTGAATCATCCAAAATAAGTGCATCAAGGGGAGATAAAGCAGGCAAATTTGGAGAGAAATGAAGTGAACTCATACAAGCCGGCGTTAGAAATCAAGTAACACTGATCATATTCCTTTATTTGCAATGATTTGCATTATCCCAGTCAGCTCTATCCACTCCTAGAATCTTGTTTGATGAAGTGAAAGTTGCTTTAGTAATATAGTTTGTAGAAAGCATAGAGGGCAAGATTGTTTATTCTTATAACTTTATTACTCTGCATATTTGCAGGAGAAGTTGCTTACTGGAAGGAGAAAAATGAATAGCTTGGGTATTCACTTCTGATATTTGTTTTTTTCACTTACATTTCATTTCCCATCGCATTTTTAGATAATTAAAAAGAAAGCTACAAATAGAATCCAGTTGAAGACTCACTTATAATAGGGAACTTTGGCAATGTCAAAACCTGCATGACTTACGTAACTTCATTTCTTGATTATATTTTCAATATTTTTGATCAAACTGATATAATGGGAAAATAGCAGAAGTGGGAAGAATTTCCAGTATCTCTGAGTCGTCTTCTGTTTTATCCCATAGCCACATGTTGAATGTACTAACAGCTAATAGCTGCAGCGTTTTTTTTCCCCCAGTGCTGTTCAAGCAATGATCAGAATGTTCCAACTAACGTTTTGAGAGTCAAGAAAAACAAATAAATGGGAAAGAAAGCTCCAGGACTAGCAAAAAGATCATCTTGAGAGTTTCCTGCAGGAATTATCTGCAAATGAACCACAGAGCTCTTAAGAAAGTCTGGTGTATGGAAGGGATTTTAGCAAGTGAAGGAAGAACTTCAGTGAAGTGAAGAAAGCTCAGTGACAGAAGCAACACCTACAGGCAGTGAGAGCAAAAAGAAAGTGAGTCAATATGTGTGAAAAGAACAGTGTCAGGGAGTAAAACAGCTGAAGAAAAAGTGATAAAGAAAAAAAGAACAGGAACAGGAATAAAATGTGATTGGAGACTATAGTTCTACTATGGATGATTTATTTATGTGAAATCTTCCTTACGAGTAGTGAAAGATTACTCCAGGCTTCTTACCTTCTTAGACAAAATAATCCTGAGAAACAGACTGAAGGAGAGATTCATTTTGGGCTTTTACTGAATATAATGGTAGAAATAGTACTGAACTCTCATCCTCAGAAATAAATGGTCTTTTCTTTTACATTATTTACCATCTTATTCACTATCATCTACCACACTGTTTCTTGAGGGTCACTCAAAAAGAGAAAGTTTTATTATTATTTCCAGGGAACTGTAGGAAAATGCTGGTAAAATTCATATATGCTGAGAAGTCTTCAAGTCAAAGTTAGTCTACCTTGGTTTGTGGTGCTTCTAGCGCAAGTGCATGGGATAGTAATACTCAGTAGCTGGCTGGAGGGATGGATGTGGAACACATGGGAGGTACATGTGTATTGTTAGGTGAGGGCATGAGGAATTGAAATGTACCTCAAGGACTTAAATACCGAACAAGAAACAACAAAAATAGAGATAGGTGATTTGCATCCACAAAGAGAATGAAACAGGTCTCTCAAGGAGGACGGCTCTCTCCAAAGAGGAATGTAAAGAAATAACCTGGACTATCAGTAAAAGGCATAGGGAGAAGGGAGCAACAACAAATCTTAAAGAAAAATTACAAAATGTAGGAAAAACTACAACAAAGCTCCAGATCTGGTGGCTGCAGGAACTGACAAACCTTTCTCGTTCAAATCTAACCTCAAGGCAGAACATGAAAAATTGAAAAAAGCATTAATTGCAAGAAAACTGAGAGAGCTGACATCTGCCACAGCTAAAGAAAAAAATGAAATTAAATTCCTTTGAAATACTCAGTGAATTTAAGAGCAACTGAATAAATCTGCAATAAATTTTAACAGGATACACAAAATAGGCGCTTAAAGAACACAGCTCTTTAATGTTCTAGCCTTTTTAATGTTCACTTTTTAAATGCCCAAATGTATTAAACATTTTATGATACAGTTAAAGGCCCAATCTCTGTCTTGAAGAATTCAATTTTGATTTAGAGCACAGCTTACAACAAAAGTATTTCATAAAAAAAACTGGAATTGGTAATACCAGGCTACAGTGTTCAGGTGGTTGCTTGTTAAGCTTTCGTGTCTCAGTGGTTTGTGAAATCCATGTTTCACGTTGGAAAAAGCATGTCAGAGATTAATTTTAAAGAAAGGTTTAAGGAAGAAGAAGCTAATGGGATGAGTGAGAGAGAACAAAATAGACCCTAAATTTCTAAAAACAAAGAGAGGCTGTTACTTCTAAATAATCAGCTTGACAGAACCTTCAGGAGCCCATTACTATAAAGAAAAAAGAATCATAATTAAAGATCAAAGCTTAATCTACCTTCACGGCTCTCTGGTAGGTTGGTGATAGCAGGGAAGAGGTTTACTTCACAGTTTTTATGATGAGATGATAGGTTTTTTACAGCTTTGTTACAGCTACCTTCCACCAAAAGATCTAATTCCTGTCCTGAGGAATTGTTTGACCTAAGCTGTTCTTATTTCACTCTGACAGAAAAAGAAAATAAATCTGAAAAAAAAAAATACTGTTTGGGGGTTATTATTATAATTAAATATACATCTAGTGGTCTGAAAGGTTAATATTTTTCCAACATGTATCTTCTTTTAGGACAATAACATCTTGCTACTATCATCTGCACATATTAAATCTATCTCAAATCTCTGCGTCAGCTATGTAGTTGAAGAAAATCACCATTCATGAAAGATAAATGGAAAGGATCTCCTTCAAGTAGCACATATAAACCCCAGCATAGTTTGCTGTTATCCGAACGTCGAGGCACAAAATGTGACACTGCTATTTGATAAACTTTTTATGCCAGTGAGCAAAACCTGATCCATTAAAGCCCTTCCCCTACTCTATGAACTGAGTTAACCACACAGGTGGAAGCTGTTCCTGTGCTCTCTGTACCAGCTTTCCGGGCACAGGAGTGGCGCATCACCACAGGAGAGGCCTCTTTGCCTATGTCTTCGCCATCGTATAGTGCCGAGGACTCCTGCCCAAGAGCCAGGAGGACCTGCAAATTCAGACGGCGACCCTGAGCGCTGCTTTCCCCCAGCACAGAAGGGCCCTACGGTCACTGTGCAGAAGGGAAGGCATGGCTCCTGCCTCTGTGGCTCTGACCAGGGGACTTTCAGCAGCGACCCTGCCGCTGCAGGCTTGGGGCAAGGACTACCAGGGGCCCCGCTCCCACCTGCGTGCTTGCTGTCCCGCTCTCCTGCAGACTTTCCCACCCTCCCAGCCTCCCGCAGAGGAGGGCTTTTGGAAAGCTGGATCTCTTCACAGCTCCGATTTACAGCCTGATTCCATGTGGAGCATCTCTGGGGAGGTGGTCAATCGTGGGTGAAGCCTTGGTGAGAGGGGAAAGCAGGAACTTCTTCAACCAGTCTCTCTACTAGTAGAAACATAATGGGAAATTATATCCTAAAGGATGTTTAACAGATGTGAATCATGGCGGAAGAAGATGCCTGATTCTGGAGAAATTCCTACTGCCTATCTTTGGCAGCACTCTGCTCTCGCCGTTGGGAATTCGCTTTCAGACTCTTGACATGCATTGCATTAGGAACATCTAACCTCCACTGCAAATTTTACCAGGCAGCAAGGCACCAGGGTCCTTTTGCAAATGTTGCCTGAGGATGATAAACTAATAACAAAAGGGGAGGACAAAGAGGGTAGGGGAACAGAGAAGTCATTTAGCACAAAATCAAGAAACTAAGAACAAAATTAATCAAAGCTCCAAGTGATGTGAAGAAGAAGAAAAATCTTTAATTGCCTATACTCCAAGGCTAGGAGCCCGGTTAGTAAACAAGAATTGGAATGGCTCATTTATGAGCATAAATTTGTCCCCACTGGTATTACTGAGACTTGATCGGGTGATCTGCGTGACTGGAATGTTGAAATCGCCAGTTATAATCTATTTAGGAAAGATGAAGCGGGGAGAAAGAGTGGAAAATGACACTTCATGTCAAAAATGGCACTACCTCTTTCCAAGTGCTGACAGTGTAGAAGCGATCAATATTGAAAGTTTATGGATGAATATTTAACTGGCAAAGCACAAAGTACCAGCTGGGATTTGCCACAAGTTACCGTATCGCATCAGGAAGCCAGGTGGTCAGCTGAGTACCTGTCTATAACGCAGGAGGAATAAGCGGCTGTGTTATCGGAGGGACTTCAGCCTGAATTTCATATGCTGAGGAACTTCTGATGCCAATGTTAAAACTTTTCTAGAATTTCAAAAAGGCATAGGTGAAAATTTCCAACATTTTACTAGGTAAAAAAACATCGTTACATCCATGCAAATTCCTAGATTTGCTGTTTGCACAGAGAACAAAGCCCAGCCAGCACTGTTTATGTATTGCTTTAAATGGGTTGATTTCAGAGAGTTGATAGCAATTAAGAACCAAAGTAAATGGAAGGAAAAAAAAAAAGACTACCACAATCGAAGTGGGAACTGAAGAAAACAGATAAAGGAAACAAAAAGAATACACAATCATTTTACAATGGACCTCACCAGATCCAAGTAAATCAAGATGAATCAATTACAAAAGTGAAAAGGCAGTAAGACCTGCTATGGCTGTTAAGATCAATAGGAAGAGAGACTATTTGGGCTTTTAAAAAGGATATTAAAAACAAATAAAAGAGAAGAACAATATTGGCTTTGTACTAGCAGATGGGAATCACAGAATAAAGAATAATAACACAGGCAAGCCATGTGTGCTCAGTGCATAGCTCCGTTCTGTGTTTAGGAGGGAAAAAAGTAGAAATATTATCATAAGGTAACGCTGAAGTACTTTCCATTCCAGTGGTCACTCCAGAGAATTAAAAGGCACACATTTCCAAATAAAAAGGTCCAGATGATTTTCATTGAGGGGTTTTAGAAAAACCTGGCAAGAAATTCTCTGGACCATTAATGTTGATTTTCAATAAGAGTTGAAAATCCCCAGAGAAAAAGAGGAAAGCTAATGTTTTAAAGGGTAAATGAGATGACCTGGGCAATTATATACCTGCCAGTCTAACATTGATCCTAAGCAAAATGATGAAACAGCTGATATAAGACTCAATTAATAAAGAATTAAAGGAGGATAATGTAAGTAATGCTGATCAACAGGAGTTTATGGAAAACAAGCTAACTTGATGGCTTTTATTGATGAGATTACAAGTTTGGATGATGATGGTAACTCTGTTGGTTTAAAAAGTTTAGACTTTTGTGAGCTCATTTTGACGACCATTTGATTAAGAAAACTAGAATGATGAAAAGTCAGCATAGAGCATGCTAAGTTAGTCTCAAATTGTAATTTTAAATGGAAAACACCACTGAATATGTCAATAGCACCTTGTACCATCTACCATTTTAATTATTTCTGCATAAAAGGAAAAAGGAAATTGCTATGAATATAGTTTGAGGATGAAAAATAGTTTCAGTGGCGTGCTGTGAAGAGGACTGGCTACTTTCTACACAATTAGGGTAACTTGGCAAGCTGAATTCAAAGAAACATATCTGTCTGAGCAGAGCAGAATGCAAAGTCCCATAGCCAAGAACAGACAAGGTAATTCAGAGGGAAGCCCTGGAGAAGCCTGTCCCAGGAAACAGAACCAGAGAAGGGGCCTTAGAGGTCATGGGAGATGCACAAGACGGACAGGATCTCTCATCAGGATGACATAAGCAAAAACGCTCGGAGACTTTTTGCATTTGATAATGTCGCATTCACTGCTAATATACTATATTCACTTCTGCTGCCCACATTTCTAGAAAATATTGAACGGCTAGGGAGAATTTCAAGAAATGCTGTGAGAATGATTAAAGGATTGGAAAACCTGCCTGGTAGTATAAGACACAGGGAGACCAAGGTCTTTCACTTACCAGAAGGAAGATTACATATTGAAATGGTAACAATCTAGACAAGCTTACAGAGAGAACAAAACTTTTACCTTTTTTAATTTCTGAAGGGAACTCTTCAGTGTTGCAAACAGAAGTTGAGCAAGAACCAGTTCTTGAAAATGAGCTTTAGACTACAATTAAAGTGCAAATTTTAAATATTATATCTTCTACTGACTTCCTAGGATATATTACGTAATACTTTGTGCATTTCTCATTTTTAGAAAACTTTGAATCATGCATCAGCATTTCCCCAAAGTTTAGTTCGATCATAAATCAGTCCAAGGAAGACTTACGACCTCTTGCAGGAGGCCAATCTGGGTAAACAAAGGGACTCCATTTCACCTAGAAAGCCATCAAAATGTTATAAACGAACACAAATAGGGTTACTCTCCTCCCTGATCAGTTGTGTGAGTCACAACCCCACCCACGCTCTCAGGAAAACAGAAGGGTTTTCCAAGATCAGAGTCCAGAAGAGACCATTAGCTCTTCTGCATTTCTTCCACATTTCCTTCTGACGTTTCACTCTTCATGGAGTCCATTCATCTGCTCGCGTGACAAAGTGAGGCCGCGTCAGACGCGAGCTGCCTTCCGCAGCTTGCTGTCTCCGCACCAGCTGCCTCCGTCCTCC
>NW_009187974.1:0-6639 GCF_000690835.1 Fulmarus glacialis
GGAGCAGCTCTGCTGAAGAGGCCCTGGGGCTCCTGGTGGGCAGCAACCTGGACTGGAGTGAGCAGTAAGCCCTGGCAGCAGAGATGGTCAACAGCATCCTGGGACTGTAAAGCCAAAGGAAGTGATGAGACTAACACCAGTTTTGGGTCCCCCGTAGAAAGACTTACAAACTGGCAAGATGTCAGTAGAGGATGGCAGGGGGGCTAACACATAGGATGAATGAGTGGCTGGGGGAGCTGGGTTTATCCTTCAGAAGAAGAAAAGACTAAAGGTGAATCTGTCTCCCATGTTTCACTATCTAAAGGTGGGTTATAGAGCAGGTGGAGCCAGACTCTTCCCAGAGGTGCAGGGTGAAAAGACAAGGTGCTGGTCACAAGTTGCAGCAAGGGAAATTGCAGCTGGGTGCAGGGAAGCAGTTCTTCACCATGAGAGTGGCGAATCCTGGAGCAGGTTGCCCAGAGAGGCTGTGGGATACCTATCCCTGAATTCTTTCAAAATTTAGTTTACGTAACTAGCTCAGTAGCACCTCCTCTTAAATCTTTCTCTCTGATCAAAAGGGATGAGGACTTGAGACAGAAAAAAAAATCAGTTTGTGGAAGGAATGGAAGAACTTTGCACCTGTCACTTTTATTTCTGTTGCGTGTACCTCTGTGCGGTAGTCCATTCACAGTCTTATTTAGTGCAATACAATCAATGGACATTCAAGGAGCCGGCAACATTTTTCATCTCCCTGCCACAAAAATCACAGAAACTTATAGCATCAGAATTAGTGTTATTAATACATTTTAAAAGATGCTAAAAAAAAGGAACTCTGAAAACAATTAAATATTAATATGGAAAAAAATTTCTAAATTACACAGTACATAGGACCCCAGTTTCTGACTTTATCTGGGCATGTGCTAACTAATCAACAGTCAAGAAAAGCAAGGATGATAATACTGATAGTTCTGTCTACTGAAATGCAAAACAGAGTATCTTCTAGTTTCTTAGGGTTTTCTCTTAGGGCATAATATGTTTCCTTATTTTCAATGTTTCATACACTTAAGTTTTACCCTCTAGACTATGAGAGATATTTAAGATCAAATACCATTTTTTTCCTGAAGTATGGAAATATTGTAAGTCCCTGCAGGGCCACTGGCAAGTGGCCTGGATAGCAATACTTGCAAAGATTAGACTGTGAATGCAGACACCGAGGGTGGATTGAATACACAGAACTATCTGGAGGGTGTTTGCCCCAAGCTGGCCATTTACAGTGGAAGATGACCACCAGAAGGATTAAAGGGTAATCAGGGAAATTCAGAGAGACTGAAACAAAGAAGGGGTCAGCTGGAAAAGAAGTAGAAAAGAAACACAGAAAATTGTAACAGGAGGAGAGACCTTGGAGTGGAAACAGCAGCAGCCAGAGCTTTGTGTGGCACTGTCAGGAGTTACCCTGTGGCGTTGCAGCCTTGCCACGGACCACCACGAGCCACCTGCATGGAGCTGGGGGGCTGGGGCTGGGAAGCACACATGGGACCCATGCCTCAGTGTGCCTGAGGGACTTCACGAGGAATTTTGCACCAACATGAGCCCCAGCGGGCTGTGTGGAGCTGCAGGGGCACATGCAGACCAGGAGTAGCAACATCTCCAGTGGGAGATGAAAGTGTCTAGTGTGTAAAGTGGGGAACCCAGGAGAGGCGGTGCTTGTGTAACCCCGCACAGACACAAGGAGGGCACACATTTGCACATCACTCTGTGTGTGCGTGATTAGAAGAAGGGAGATTAGTTGCAAGAAAGATGCTTAGAAATTTGTAATGTTTATTAACATTTTGTATGTGTCTAGTATCATGGTCTATTTGTCATATTGCTGATATTAACCCTGAAGGTACAGTTCACTGGTTGGCAATTAATTTTGTATCATTGCTTTACAAATGAGCTTTTTAGACTGTGATTTATTTTTAAGTACATGAACTGAGGAGCTCTTCTACATGAAAGATATTAGGCAATTTCTGTACATTTTCATATACTGAGCCACCCTTATGAACATAGCTGGAGAAGTCAGAGCATTTCAGTGTGGCAGTCTTACTTCGAATTTTTTCTTGTAAAAATATGATTTTTTTTTCTGAGATACAAAGACCGAACAAACAGAAGTAGGTCAGCTAATACAAACTGCGTAGAGGTAAGACAAAGAATGGCAGATGAGGCAGTAAAATGGGAAATTTCAAGTATTTTTGGTTGAGACTGAGGGCTCAGTAATGTATTTAGCAACTAGATTAAGACTATATGAGGAACTGTCTTTAATGCTAAGAAACTATAAAGGACTGAGCACAAAACAGAAAAAAAAAAAAAAAGGCTATGCTAATTTTTGAGATTAAACCTCTGAGCATAATCAGAAATTTACCAACAGAGTGTATCCATCTGGCCAGTAACTGGGATCATACAGAAAATATCATCTAGATCACACCAACATCCATCCTCCATCACCATCATTACAGAATCCAGTACAGTAAGAATAAAGACTTACAAAGTTTGAACCTAACTTATTATTTTTCATATTTAAGTGTATAAATAAAAATAATGGCAAAACATTTTTTTATGGAACCTTGAAGAACTGAAAATCAAGACAACCACTGTGAAGAACTTTTACTTCATTTTAATTTCTGAGAGAAGCCGTTCTTTAAAGTTGGCACAAAGTATTTTCATTGGCATAAAATAAGTAAATAAAATTTTGTAAGTTAGCCAAGAATTAGTTCACAGATTCATACAATGGAAATGAAGTTTCTATGTTGTTTTTTTTTTAATTTCTTTTACTAGAATGGAAAGATTTCTGAAATTGTTAGAAAATATATTACATATGATTAGATTTCAGAAGAATAAAACTGATAATTGAGTTCTTGTGAAGTTAAAAAATATTATCCCTTGAATAATATTTTTGTTTCCATAAAATTTGCCAAAACACTCATACCATTTGAAAAAAACCCTGAAGAAAGCTTATGCTTTTCATAACAACCGCCTTCCCAACACAGAGTTTAAAAAAAAACGTTTGGAAGAAACCAATTTATTCTAAACTTTCATTCTGTTCTAATTGTAACGAAGTAAGGTGATCTACTGAAGAAATCATTAAAAAGATACCAAAACTGATATTACTTTCACTTACATCCTTAATTTTGAAATATTACATTTTGATGCTCTCTTCTCTGAGCTTTATCTAGACCATCTAGGCTCAGTAACACAGACATATCAGCTAATTTTGACACATTATTCAATTCTGTCCAGTATGTCTTTTCTTGACCAGTACTGAAATGTAATGATAAATAGGATAACACAGAACCTTTCTTTTCTTGTCTTTTGTGACAGAAACAATAGGTATTACACCTCATCTAATTTCTGTGATAATTTATCATTGTGTAAAAAAACCCAAACATCTTAACAAATCATCATTTTATTAAAATTAATTAGTGAATTTATAATAAGCTTATATTTATCTAAAGCTCAACAATTAAGTACTTATTTACCTATTCAAAAGAAACATGGAGAAGTGAAAGCCAAGAGAAAATAGCTAACAAAAAATGTTAAGTTGATATAGTATACCAAAACATGTCCATTTATGTGATATATGACTATTTCATGCAGATTGTTCAGGTTTGTTGCTCTAAGAAAAATTTTCAAAACAGGTGAAAATGAAGTGGTCATATTTTATTTAGATGGAATACCTCTTTTGGCTGTTTTTGTCTTTTTTTTTTTTAAATATATGAGATACAACCAGGATACAACCAACATATTTGGTACCGTATCAAGATAACACTTCTAGTTAGTTCTTTCTGTTCATTAACAACATACATTATTTGATCTATGTTAAGACGCTTATGTAGTTAGTCACTGCTCAAAAGGTATTTTGGGGGCCTATGCTATACTGCATTGCTCTGCAAAGTGTAGAACTGGTAGGGAATATTTCATTTGGTATTTTTTCCTGGCAGTGTTTGCAAGACTGATGTGCTTTGTACTAATTTTGTAAGGCCTCAGAAGTAGTACTTGTCAGACATTGTCTAGGCTTTTCTTGGTTTGCCTGGAGTTTTATTTTACTTTGTTTATTGGTAGGAGCAGTTTTATAATGAAAATTTTTTATAACATAATTTGTTTTACTTTTGCGTAGTTTTTTATAACTGAGGTGTATAACCATATCATAATTTTAAAATTAATACTGATAGGAAGTTTTTTTTTTTGTGTGTGTAGAATGTAATATTAGCGTAGTGTCATGATGTTGAGTAGAGGATAGGGATAGGATGAGAGCAAGGTGTTGGAAACAGGAACACAGGCACAACATGCAGTGTGGGGTAGACATGGCATGAGATGTTAACAGTTGGGCACAGGAGGATCCTGCATCCCCAACAGCTCACCAGTGGTCAGCTGCAGAAATGCCAACTTAAGGAGTTGAGCAAAACCAGCTATGAGGGTAAGAGAGAACAAACAGCATGTATCTAGAATAACTCACACTCCATATATAGTAAATTGAAATTTAATGCGGCATTTTAGATCAGTGCAGAATGAACAAGGTATAAAAAGGGTCAGGAAGTATGCAGAAGTATGCAAGTGGACCCTAGAGTATGGAGAAGGAAACCATCAGTATCAAAATCATACTCCTCCTGGTGAAAGACGGGATGCTGTAAAGCCCCCAGCTACCCCTGTCTGAAACGAACAACCATAGGATGTGAGGAGGCGTAACGCTAGAGCAAGGTGCAGATACTAGTAAGCCTAAGTATAACAATTTTAATTGCATTGTTATTATTGAGACTTTTCCTATAGGGGAATTCTCTTTCTTACTTCTTTTTTCTTTCCCTTTCTGTTAAACCAGTTCTGGGCTAATAATAATTCTTCGTTTGACTGTGAAGTTTTCATCTACACTTAGCAATAAATTTCAGGCATTGCATATAACGTGCATTTCCTTTTTCCTGTAGTAGGATTTTGAATGCAACAAAGGAACAAATGAACTCCACAGTCTCAGAGAGCCCTCCAAGACTGAAAAGATCCAGTCACAAACAAGGCGAGCACCAGGAAAAACCCTTTGCTGACCACAAGTAAGATTTGGAAAGGAGGAGTTTTCTAGCAAAACAAAAGTTTCATGCTACTGTTTGAGAAATAATCTGTAACAGGTTATAGCAAACTTAAAACTTTAAGCAAATTTATAGCAATTTTAATAGCAAATTTAAAACTTAACTAGTTTTATAGCAAATTTAAAACTTAACTAGTCAAAATATTTTCCTTCAGTAAAAAACTATGTCCATATTGCCCCCAAAACTTCCACCAAACCCACCTGAGACAAGCCAAGACTGTCTGGTCAGAGCTCATTAATTCTATATTTTTGGGGAGAAGTGACAGTAGCAGTATATGTCTATTTGTATTTATCCTTATTTAACCGAAGTAGTAAATAATGTTCTTACATTTGAAATAACTCACAATGACAAAGAAGTAGGCCAAGATTCTCCTCACATACTTGCATATGTCAATCAGAAGTAGGTCTATTTAAATAAATGAAGGTACACCCATGCAAACTCACTATAATTGCAAGGAAATAACATTTCCAGGGTTATGATGGTAGAAAGATGTTATGTGAAAATGACACAATTAATTTTCTCCTCTTCTCCCTGGCGTAGCTTAGGGAAAGGTGGTGACAGCTCAGAGGTGGGAAAAGATGTGATGAGGGAGGGGGAAGGAGGAGGAATGGCTGGACGACCGTCAGTTGGCGACTCTGCTGTCAGCCAGCAATGGTTTGCGCTATAAATGGGCAAAGTCAGGGGAGCAGAATATGAAGGCCCTGTAGGGAAGAAAAGGGTAAAGCACATTGTTTGAGTAACCTAATTAAGAAGGGAGAAGTTTTTTCAGGATTTTTGTGACAGAGGCCTGGCAGGTAGGGAGTCTCTTGGCCGAAAGGGACAGCTGGCTGAAGCCAAACACTTGTCTGAATAGACAGCAGAGGTACCCAGACAAATACCATTATCCCTAGCGGTACACAGGCTGCTCTAAAGTATTTTAAAAATACTGTTTGAAAACAGTCCAGCCCAATTTCCTGGAAAGACAGAGTCACAGCCCCTTCTAAATGCACCAGTGTGGCCCAGCAGCTGCAGCAACCGTGGCCAGACCAGCAGAGGTGCCAGGCCCAGGGCCTGAGGAAAGGCTCCATCTCTGCATAACATTTTGCATTTTAAACTCAGAACTTCATTTTTTTGGGAAACTCAGGGCCAGATCCATGTCCTGGGTAAAGCTACTGTATTTTGGTGAGGGTGAGATGATGGTCTGTGCTATCCAGAGGAACTGCTTTGCAATGAGGTAGCTAAAGGTCAATAAAGCATCAATAAAACAGTCAGAAGAGTTGGGATTCACCCCTGAAGTGCCACAGAGATAAAGAGGGGGCTCAATCCTCTCATCAGTTTTCATGCCAGTGTTTGCCTAGAGAAGTTAATAAAATAAAGAGTAGGAAAACCATGGTGGAGTCATTCACAGGATAAAAGCACATTCCAGTGACAGGCGTTTCCGTACAGCCTAAGCAGAAGCTGAGTTAGTCAAAATTTTTGACTATAACTTTTTATCCTTGTTGTGGTTTAACCCAGCAGGCAGCCAAACACCACATAGTCGTTCGCTCACTCCCCCCCACACACAGTGGGA
>NW_009187975.1:0-588 GCF_000690835.1 Fulmarus glacialis
AAGCACCCATGGGTGCCCCCCCGAGGGTGCCCACCTGGTAATTAGACTTGCCCTCCTTGGAAACGAAGCGCTCGTCGTTAACGAGCCGCGCCAGGCGGACGGCGGCCTCGTCCAGGCGCCCGACGGAGCGCAGGTACCCCACGTACTCCTCCGCGCTCTCGGGGCTCAGCTGGGCGGGGGACACTCAGGGACTGTCCCCAAGGTCCCCGCTGTCCCCTCCGCTCCCTGCCCGCTGTCCCCTCCGTCCCCTGCATTGTCCCCCGAACCTGGCCGGTGGCACCTGCGTCACCTGCGCTAGCACGTCCTTGATAGAAAGACCTGGCGCCAGTTCTGACCCTGCCGTGTGTCATGGCTGTCACCTCTGTCCCTGCCCCGTGTCACCTTCCTTGCTGCGTGTCACCTCTGTCCCTGCTCTGTCACCTCTGTCCCTGCTGTCACCTCTGCCATCTCTGACCCTGCCCTGTGTCACCTCTGTCCCTGCCTCATGTCACCTCTGTCACTGCTGTCACCTCTACCACCTCTGTCCCTGCCCTGTGTCACCTCTGACCCTGCCCCATGTCACCTCTGACCCTGCCCTGTGTCAACTCT
>NW_009187975.1:676-955 GCF_000690835.1 Fulmarus glacialis
GCCCTGCTGTCCTTGCTCGCACCTCTCCCCTCTCTGTCCCTGCCCCGTGTCACCTCTGTCCTTGCTCCGGGTCACCTCTGTCCCTGCTGTCACCTCTACCACCTCTGTCCCTGCCCCGTGTCACCTCTGTCCTTGCTCCGGGTCACCTCTGTCCCTGCTGTCACCTCTACCACCTCTGTCCCTGCCCCGTGTCACCTCTGTCCTTGCTCCGGGTCACCTCTGTCCCTGCTGTCACCTCTACCGCCTCTGCCCCTGCCCTGTGTCACCTCTGTCCCTGCC
>NW_009187976.1:0-1927 GCF_000690835.1 Fulmarus glacialis
ATATATATATGATATATTCATTTGCTATAAAGTAGGTGTCAGACTCTAGCCATAAACCCAACACATGGGTTGGGTAATTATCGTTACTCACAGTAGCAGCAAAGACCATTTAATAAAGTATATATATTTAGCATAGCAGTCAGAATAAATGTTTGTTTATAGAAATAGAAATAAAAACCATGTGCAAAACCATCTGCTTCTGTCATTACTGTCAGAAGAAGCTGAGTTACTACCAGCCACCGAACCATCAGCTTTACCATGGGTTTGCATCAGTGCAACTGAAGTTATCAAGGGCATCAGCTGCAATAGGTTCTCCAGTTTGTTTTGCTTTGCTTGGCTCTTTTTAATTTAATTGGGAATCAGACTGGAGCTGGCTGGGCTAAAAACCAATGTTTCTGATTCACTTGGACTGAAATAAGCTTTTTGCTGGGCTTCCTGCAGCGGGTTCCCCCGGCAGCCCTTGGGGATGCTTGTACGGGAGCGGGGACCTTGGTGCCCCGCTGCCTGCCCGCCCGCTCCACAACATGCCACAGTAGAGGAATGCATTGATTTTTGCCTCTTCCTTAAAGTACAGGTCCCATCGCTGGGAGACAGTCTGCTAAATACACATCAAAGAGCCACTGCGAGAAAATAAGTGAGATTCGAAACATAACGTCTTGCCTTCCTGAGTATTACGGACAGACCAGTAGGGTAAAACTTATCATCTTGTCTGCTGTTTCAAAATAAAGATACTAAAGAAAGTACCAAAAACCCCACCTCCTCCTTATTCTGTCCAACAATACCAAATGCCAGTTGGAAACCACAAGGGTTTTATCACCGTGAAGGTTTTATCGTGGAAAGATAATCACAAGCTACTTATATAACCCAAGAAATAGCTGTCAACTCCATCGAGCGAAATAAAATTCTTTCTTCTCATAGTTAAAGCCTAACAACCACGATTAAAGGCATCCAGAAACATGGTTAGAAATCTAGAAGCATGTTTTTCATGCAGTGAGGATTCCTACCCAAAGCCCCGAGGAACAGCCCAGCTCCAGGAGGAGCGGGGGGGATCCTGCCTCGACAGAGCAACCTGGGTTTGTGATGACCGGCCGTGGCGGCGGCCACCAGCGCTGGGACGAATAAATCAGGGCTGGGACGTAAACCCGCGATTCCTTCTCCTCAACACGTTTCAGCTCACTTTCGGCATTCTGCATAATTTGTATTATAATTCCCAGCATATAAAGTAAATAAACTTCCAGCATTTTTGTTTTGTTTTTTCCCTAGTATCTCTCCTGTGGCAAAACTTTTCTCCTAACAGAAGACAAGCACAGAATACTTAAAGAGACCAGCAAAGCAGAGAGAAAAAGTTGCCATTTCTCTTCCCAATCTTCACTTTGGAGAACAACAAACGCAAACCTCCACACTCAGGCGCAGGCGACCCCCATGCTGAGCACGGCAGGGCACAGCCAAGGCTGCAGACCCTTGCTGTGAAAGGCAGCCCCTTCTTTTAATGGAACTATTCTGCACTGGATAGCCTTAGGGGCAGGCTCTGAAAACCTGTATTTTCCCAAATAGGTATTTTTGGAAAGAGCCGAGGCCATGCTCCTGGTTAACACGGGTCCCCGGAAGAGTTGCTCTTTCACCTCGCGGCTCTGGTGTCACGCTGTGAAACCCGTGAAGTCTACATGGCGCAGGTCCTCGCTGTTCCTTTTGCTTTTAACTTTTTACTATCCACAGTTAAATACGTGTGTTGCTATAAATCAGACTTACGAAGGACACCCATGTCAGCACCAACTTCAAGATCCTCAAGTTAAGTTAATAGTTAATAAGTTAACTTAACTTATTAATATAGTTATAGTATAACCATAGTAACTATAATAAGTATAATTATATCTATAGTTATAGAGGGATGTCTGCAGGCTTACATATTAGTATATTTTTATATAAA
>NW_009187977.1:0-18309 GCF_000690835.1 Fulmarus glacialis
CTATGATTCTATTCTATGATTCTATAACTCCATAACTCCTAAATTAGAGAAGGGCTGATGGTGTCATTTGTACACCATTATGAAGTAGGTTTTATATGTTTGCTTACAGACATTTGCAATATTAACATACAGGGTGTTAGCCTTGGCCCTCAACTAGTGTAGTCACCACACAAAAGAGAGGTTTTTTTGGCTTGCATGCAGATGCAAAGAGGGAGGTTGTAGTCACTGGGCTATCAGGATACTGTACAAGTTTCCCAATATAAACCAATTATTTCAACCTTTGAGGGAGCTCTGCTTCTTAAAATCAATGGTATTTTACATTCCTTGATGTGACTTATTTTTGAATCTCTTAAGCAGAGGCTGACAGCTTTGCAAAGTATAATGAATTGCTTACCAGTGATTTCCTGTTTTCTCAACTCATACGAAAAATGCAGGGTAAGTTTAATACAATGGAAAACTAGTATTTTTGCAGCCTGCTTTTTAAAAGTCAACTTACAAAGAGTATATTTTCTATGTAAATACTATTTTAAAGTTTCTAGGTTTCCTTAACGGTAAATTCTTTTTACCTTCTATTATTATTATCCTAAGAAGTGTCAAGTGGTTTCCAAAGCATAATAGCTGAACTTAGTTTTACACCAATACAGCATGTTGATTTTATCTCTATAGCAAACTGTTAATCAAAGCATCGTAAACCAAAAATACAGACATATGAAAGAGTGAGTTTTTCCTCATGGTAAGAACAAGGTGTATTTCAAGTCACCTATGTCCTGAGAGGATGTTTATAGGTGTAGACAACACACACTGTTAACTTAATCTCTGTTTACAAACTGCTAGGTGAAAGGGCAGAGTCTGTTTATTCTGTTTCATGTCTCATGACAACTTGAAGCTTTCTGTTAATGGTATCTATCAGTGATGAGGGCAGGAGGGAAAGTCATGAAAAGCTCTTGGTAGAGTAGCTGTGAGCCTGAGAAGTTATCGTCCAGGTGCATGACTTTCAGACTTTGGAGCAGCTGAGAAGATTGCCCTTGAAAAAAAAAAATAGCTGTACATTTTAAAATGAGCCCAAAGCACGCTGGCACAGCAGTTTGGGAGCTTATTCAAGACTACATAGATACATATGCCGTGGAGATGTTCAATAAAGCTATTAGCTATGTACCTTGATATCAATTCTCAACACTTTGATTCAAGGAGAAGCCAGTAATGAGGGACAGAGAACAACTTTCCAGGTTGATTAGTTTGGTTTCTTTGACTTTATGGAAAAGACCTATTGAGTTTTCTGTTCCAGGACATTGCTTCCTGACAAAGGTAACGGTAAAACATCAGTAAACATCTTAAATGATAGCGGCAGGCATAGTCACAAAGGCAATTCATAGACAAAATGTACTGAACTAATGCACCAACAACCCCAAAATCAAATGCTTTACCCCCATTCTTGCAGATACTGACATTTATTTTTCTAGTAGCCTCTAGAACCCCCCCTAAAAGCATCTCCATTCATTCGGTCAGATCTGGAGATTTTAACACAATACTTAAAAGCTTAAACTGTGGTAAATAAAGCATTTGATAGAGCACTTTCAGAGAACGGGCTACTTTAAATGCACATAGATATTTTGGTTAGTTTACCATCCCTCCCTTTCCTGAAAATATCACTAATGAATCAGGATACTATTTCTCAAGGTACATAATTTGTGACCATATTACAGCTGAAACAACATTGGTTTTAGGACTCCTTGAGACTGACTTCAGGAAGCAGTTAATTAGATATTTTAAGCTTCAAAAAAAATCCCCTGAATTCATGAAATTTTTTAAATTACTGTTTTTCATTAAAAAGCAATCCCGCCCAAAACCCTATGGGCATTGACAGTCCTGGATGCAGCCAACCCATGCAGAAGAGAAAGCAGCTGCTGGGAAACTGTTATGGAAAGCCCATCTCCAGCGTGGGGGCACAGCCCAGGGTGGGTTTGAGCGTGAGCCATGGGAAGCCAGGGACCAGCAGAGAGATCCAGGGCCATCAAGGGATGCTGGCTTACCCCCTGATTGCCATGTGGAAATTGTTCTGTTTAGCTCCAGCTGACGCACACTCTGAATACTAATGATGGTCATTTAAGTAGAAAGAACATTACCTGTTTCACAGGGATCATTTTAGCAGAAATTCAGGTTACAAAGGAAAGTGGGGAGCCAGCTGTTGTCTCCGTTTCCTGGAGTGGAAACAGACATAGCCAACCTCCCCCCATTAACTAGGTTCAAAGTTACCCTTGGTTCTTGTCTATGGGTGGGAAAAGTGATGTACGGCTCTTTCCCATCAACTCCCTATGCTTTGTGGACGTTGAAAAACAGAACAGGGTTAGCATGCTTTCCTTGGTCACAAAACCAGCGAGTCCACTTTGCCCAATCAATTACATGAGCATATCGGCACAGCCCTAATACATTTGGTTTAATTCTAGGATTTAAAAACAAAGAATAAACCAGCCATTTTTCATTACTATTATTATGTTAATTATTTACTAATTATTGTAAGAATAATTCCAGAATAAAAAATTACCTTTTATAGATTGCAGCTGGTAAACAGAATAAAGGGGAAAGCAAAGTTATGGGAAGGTTTCTGTGGCATAAATAAATTTTGCACGCCACATAGGATGTGAGATCTTACCTATATTTGAAGATATTATATGTTGAAGGCTATATGACACAGAGTTGATATGTCATCTAACTCATCTGAGATCAGCGGTCTCCTTTGATGCAAGCTTAGAAGCTTATGTCCTCATACATTTCTAAACTGTAAAAAGTATAATTTTAAAATACACCCACCCTGTGAGTAAACATTAGATTTCTCTCTCTAGTGTGTGAGATCCTGGTGCCATTGTATGTTTTAAAATTACCAGCGACTGTTGCAGTTGAACGCACTTAGACCTGTATGCCAGCTGGGGAGTTAGAGTTCGCTGTTGTGGGATTATTTAAATCAGGCCAATTCCAAACTTTAAAACAACTCTTTATTGAATTGATATTCATTAACATTATACATCACTGCATTGATCTTGGTGGTCTGCAGTGGCTAAGGACAAGGCAGCGGGTCACAACATCGTTTTGATGGAGGAAGCCAGAGCCAAAGTGGGCTGCTTGCTTTCTTCCCCATCCTTCCTCATTCATTATTGATGCAGGGTTTTGTGTTTGTCTCCCCCTCTCCCCCCAAAAAGAAAGGAGGGTTCATCTCATTTGCCCTTGACACCTTATTTTCAGGATGAGAACTTTTTCTTCACTTATTCTGCTTGACTATTCTGGGGAATTACCCTTCTTGACTGTTTTGCAGGATCATTTTGGTTTTACCAGACATCTTAGCTGCTTGTTCATTCCTCTCTTGTAGACTTTGCTTTTTGCATATGTTTTCCTATTCCCCATTTGGGCAACTATACCAAAAGTCTCAGTTTGCCCCTTTGCGATTGTGGCCATTGCTTATATACATAAGGCAAGCTGTGTTATGAAATGTTGTTAGTGGTGTTAATGATGTTACAAAACGCCAATACAGTCACATTATTTTAGTGTGCTTATTTCTGGCAAGAAAACAGTAATTTTATTATGATTAGTCTGCTTCTACTTTTTAGGTGTGACAGGGTTCTGCTTGGTCTGTAGCGATAGACACAGCCCTCATCAAAACAAGGTAAGGAGAAAGAGGTATCACCTCACCTGCAATCTGTAACACAGAAGGAAATGCCAATCTGGCCAGTGTTAACAAAGTCAGTTATTCCATTTCAGATGCCATTTGATACCCTTGGTATATCAACTCCTAGCTGCATTCTTGTTTTCCGTAGCTCACAGTGCCATTCAGCTACTTGAACCAAGATGAGAGCCCTGTTCTGCTGAGTCCCCATAGGCACATAGGAAACCACCTCTGCCTCAAGAAATCAAAATCTAAAGAGATGAGATGATTCCATAGCTCAGCAACATCACAAAGATGCCATCTGATTTTCCCAACATCAGCCAAGAAGGTTCCTGTAGAGCTGGAAGTGAACCTGGTTCTTCCAGATGTAAAGAACCATAGCTTTCTCTATACAGATATATAGATAGATATATAGATATAGATATAGATGTATACATATTCTGCCTTTTGAGAGCAAGTCTCAGCTCATGTTTGGATAAAAAGAGGTGTCTTGTGTCCATACTACACAGGTAGTGCTGCCTTTAGGTTTTGGTAGGGAAAACTGGGATAAAATTCTGATTTTCTCCACTCCTTAGTATGGACCTCTCCATAGCTACCTGCTCTGCGAGTGGACAGATACTCTTGTGTAGCTGCTCCCATGAACCCCATCTGCACATCGAGTGATGCTATCCAACACTGTGGGATTAGGGGCAGGTGTGATCAATAGGCAACCAGAGGCTGTACCTGACTGCGGAGCAAGCAGAAGTCCTCAGTTCAGCTACAGGCACCTCTGCAGGGACCACGAACGCCCGAACCTGCCGTCTAAAGCCAGACCTTCAGGACAGTATCACTGTAGCCCAGAGGACCAACTTATTCTGGAATGTGATTGAGTTTTAGTTTAGTTGTTATTTACATATTTGCATCTCATCCTTAGAGATATATCAACTACAAAGTACAATTCATATCCTTTTCTGTTGGGATAGCATAATTACATTACGCAATGTTAGGTGAAATAAATTCACACTGCCAAGTGTTATAATTAAGACTGTGTTGGCCAGCCCATTTTTAAAACCCTCTCTTCAGTCATGAGTTTCTGAAAAATTTATCTTGTCTAGCAAACTGTATGACATATATCCATGTCAGCGGATGGGAATAATTACTCCAAGTATAATTAATGCAATCTGAAGGGCTTCAATAGTCATGGAGTTATTATGTAACTGCACAATAATTAAATGATCAAGTAACTACTCAGTAATTTCATGGTGATTTGTGCTATATACGATATTTGCCTTGCACAAACAAACAATGCTGTCATACAATTCAGAACGGATGTGAATATCTGCATGTCGATACTAAAACACATGCCATATTTTTATGATGGCTTGCTCCCGAAACAGTCACTGTTTCTAAGCATATTTTCTGTAAGCATGAAGATCAAGAGGTATGCCTATTTTTAATGAAAGTGTGTATCTGTATAAACATAAATGCTTCTATGGGCAAAAATGGAACTCTGACGTATTTGAGACTTGAAAATATTTAAGACAGAAAATGTAATGATGTTCACCTGGGCCCTAAAATCAGACCCTGGCCCTGGAGGAGGTTCTTCACAAAGCTGATCTGTACGTGGGGTGGAGAACATAGGCTGACTTGCATTTTAGTGTTACGGTTGCAAATCCCATACTGAGAGCTCACTTAGAGCCACAAAGTGCATGAATGTTTGGGAGCAAATCCTGGAAGTTCAGTCGTGCACGCTGTGGAAAGCCAGACAGTGCTATTAAAAGATCTAACAGTCTTTGAAAGATGAGGTTTTAAAAGTGCCATAACTGGATTTCATCTTTGAAAGACCAGACTGGGGCATTCTATTCTGATTTTGGAGGGGGAGGGTGGTATCTTTTTTGGTGTGGGGGAGCAGTTCTGGCTGTTTTCTCTTTTACATGCGTATTAGGTTGTATTATCAAGGGAAATAACAATACAGTACTAGCAAATACAGTTTGTCATTGAAAAGCTTATCTCTTTTGTTTCAATGAAATCACTACTCTAGTGACACAGATATTATCACCTCACTTTCTGTATTATCTTAATAAAGTATCTGCCTCTCACTGTATCTGAACATGTACCCTTAGTAAACGGAAAACATCCTGGTCCATACTCAAAATACCTATACAAATCCAAACCAGAATATATTGATTCTAGTTAAAAAATTGCATGCATTTTTAGTATTTGTTTATACCTATGTAGAATAACATCTGTGAGAAGCCTTCTGGCTTCCTCTGCGTCTGATACTGGGCACATATCCATGCCCCAAAAATCTCTTCCTGTTTGCAAGTGATCACCCAACAGCCTCAGGAGATCGGCTTTAACTTTTCTGGCTCTGGTGTTGCCTTGTCCAAACAGTCCAGAGAGGAGCTGAACCAACCTTTTCCTGACAGACCATTTGCTGGGTTTTTTTGCTCACAATTGCCTGCCAGAGAAGTACCACAAACAGGCACGGCATGGGGATGGGGATGGCATGTTTGCTGGTGGATCAGGTGAGAAAAGCACATGTTGCCCAAAACTCTAATAGGCAACAAAGTTATGTCCAGCAGACCACGAATAATTCACATACCACATACGCTGAGACAAAAATGTGTGAAAGGTCTCAGAGGAAGGAGGTCCTGTCCATTCAAGTAGGCTGTAGATAAGAAATATTTTCGGAAGCTAATCTTGGCAATGCTTTATGTCATCTCCACTCTTACTTTCACAACTATTTTTTAGAAGGTTGTACTTAGGCCATGCTAGCTGCAGGGATCAGCACAGAACTTGGTGACCTGAAACTGCTACCAAACTTCATTCTTAGGCTTTGTGCCGTGGGCTGTTTGGTTACAAAGAAAACAAAAGGAGGAGGAAAGAGAGTAAGAGAAAAAGAGAGATCACAAGAGGGAGAGGAGACAAGATCATGGGACAAAGATGGTGGCCCAAAGCAGACAAAAGACCGACAAGCACATCAACTACTGCTTCTTCCTAACCTGTCTCCGAGAGAAGGAATGATGAAGCAAAGAAGTTAAAAAACAACAAATAGAAGAAATGGGAGTATTGAAAGGGGGGAGGGAAGAAACGCTGTGATGTGAAAGTTGCATCAAATTAATATTTCATCGATTTTTGTCGATAGTGATTATTTACCTTTTTTAAATGAAGGCAATGTACGTAGCATCTATTTTTTCATCCAATGCAGGGACGAAGGTCAACATCTGTTATTTAACTGTTCCTTTTTTACACTAGCAGTGGTTTACTTTCATTTTTATTTTATGTTCTTAAATGTATTTCACAAATTCCTTTACATACAGAACATGTGAAAAAAAAATCATCTAAAAATACGAACAATCTTTAGTTATTGTTCAGGGAAGAAAAGAGTAGGTACGTTGTTTGGTGGGTTTTTGGTGAATTCCGTTTATTCCAGTGTAACATATCCCAGTGCGTTGGAGATATGTTCCTCCCCCTGTGGACCAGTGGACTTGAGTAGTACAATTAATGACATCATTAGTGACACTATCAAATATTTTCTGTCGTAAGAAATGTTCATCTATTGCATTTTCTTCCATACCATCATAAACTACTGGCAATGAAATGTAGTGCTATTTCAAAGAGGTATTGCTATCTTCCTAAATGTCTTAATCTTAATTACTTGTTAGCTTCCACATTTCATTCCCCCGACTTGCAAACATCTAAGTTTTGCTCAATGTGGTAATGCAGATGATAAGCCTGACTAATTCTGAAGATTCAGTAGAAGCTCCCCCATGGTAATACACATTGAAAACCTCCCAATAATGCCAGCTGTCTGATGGGATCTCTCATGGGGCTCCCAGGCCTGAATCCATGGCCAAAATCCTAACCCCTACTCCTTCTGAGCAAGCAAGGTAAACTTAAGGAACATACACATTGCAATTAACAAGAGGAAAGGGTAATGCATAGCTAAACAGACCAAACCACCTGCACTAAATTATGTCTACACATAGCATTAATCTTTGCTCCATGGTCCAACTGCACCACAAAACTGCAGCTGGCATACTCTAAGTGGCACAAAGAAGACAGAGTATAGGGGCTATGCTGTGCTGGTCTCAGTAAGGTCATGGCATGCAATTTATTCCTGAAGGCTTTTAATCTGGGGGGAAAGCTTTTAACTTGGGGGAGAAACCATCACCCTGAGCCAATTCCTTCTCTTGATTTTTAGAAGGAGGATTTCCAGAGACTGTTTATGCAAATGGCAGAAAAGGGGAATTAATATGTCCATGCCTATTTCCAGCCACAACCAGAAGCATGTGTTTGCAATGTTCCCAAAACTGCCTGCCAGCGGCAACCCAGACTACTCCTGAAACTGGCAGCTCTGACCAAAGAAGAATGTACATTCAGTCCTGAACATCTCCAAAAAAAAATAATACAGACTTGAGGTTAATGGCATACAGAGGTCTCAGGGGGGTTGTGATGGTAATGAGAACGTCATCTGTACTTCTTCATGAGCCAAAACCTCTGAACTACTGTGTCCTTTGCTTGTAGGAGGAGACAGCTTTTCCCTACCATCATCCACCCAACACCACGAGTGGTGTGGCTGCAGTGGGAAAATGCAGAGGAACACTTGACTGTTTGTGTTACACCAGTGAGGACCAAGTTTCAATGATACCGTCTGCTCCATCTTTAATTTTTTGCTTTTTCCCGTAAATTAAAATATGTGGGAAAAGCGATCAGAGAGAAAAAGGAAAAAAAAGACAAAAAAAAAAAAAGAGAAGAACAGCTGCTTTCCATGGAAGCCACAAATGGAGGCTGACTGTATGAAAACATCCTCAGGAGCAATAAACTACTAGGTGAGAACGCATTGGATTTGAATTCAAGAGAACAAACATCATATCTAATTCAGGACAGAGATCCTGTTTTGGAGGAATGTTTCTGATAAAGCCAGATCTGCTGTCTGTCCAGGTGGAAGAATTAGCACATGCAAATAATTCTTTACATCCTGCAGAAGAAGTACTGCCATACTTTATCCCTGCTCTGAATCTGATCCTTTGCTTTTTTCTTTGATCTTGCATCCCTGTACTCTATTCTTAGCCACTGATGGCACAACACCATGCATTTATCCCAATGTACACAAGTGGATTAATGATGCAAAACCTCACAATTTCCTTTCTGGGGGGTAAGCACTGAATTATACGTGTCCTGTGTGAAGGCAGTGTACTCCCTTTGTCGACTCTGCCGTTTTACTGATCTATCTCCCTCTTGAAATGCTTAAGTCTGACCATTCTGTTAAACAGGTACAAATTCTCTGTATGCAAAGTAAGGCAGAAGTAAACAAAATGTCCCTCTTGCATGTCTTAACACTGCGTCAGCTTGGGTTTGTTCATTTATCTAGGAGTTATTCCTGATGAAGACAGAAACAGATGTCTACGGATCTTAACAACTGTGATAACAAAATGCTGTATCAGTGCTTCACCAGTTTTTGCAAGAAAGTATTGGGAAAGTATTTTTGCAAGCTCTTGTATCGGGAGCACATGTCCTCAGAAGGGAGACAGCTGATTCACTTTGCATACCTGGATTCAAAATTAAATCGCTATTAAGTTCTTAAGCACTTAAAATTCTTAAAGCTTCAACATACATCCTACTAGTGTAGCTGGTGAAACACGGTACCAATCTTTCTGCAAGTGAGGTTTATGGAAGCTGCTGCTGCAGGTAGACAAGACTGAAAAAGTGTTATCTTTCCTTTTTGCTTGACTGTGCAGAAGAGAATTAAGTAATAAAGGATATAAGATAAGATAAAAGGACACAGGAATGAAGGAGTGTGACCAGCAAGATGAAATCCTAGCACGAAATTATCAACATGTGGCGTGGGTACAATCCACTTGGAAGTGGTATGTGGTCTACCAAACAGCCAGGTGTTTCCTTTTGCTTGGTGGCAAAATACTTGTGGGTTTCTGAACTAAATTAGTAGAAATGGGATGAAATTTAATAGTGCAAAGTGCAAGTATAGGCATATAAACAGCAGGGATTTGTGGGTATACAGAGGAGGCTGAGAGTAGGAAGCAGCCAGGGAAGAAGACGACCTCACTGAGGTAGCTCTGAAAAATGCAAGTGTGCCATAAGATTTACTAGGAAAAAGGAGTATTAATATTTCCATCCAGGACATCAGTGAAAGTATCTAGAGCACTCTGTAATATACTGGTTGTGTATCTAGGAAAAAGAGAAAAACAAACTGCAGGAAAGAGGGGTTAAGTTAGGCGAATAGATAGGATGGGAAGGGGGACTGAGGGAGCAGGCCAGTTTAGTGGCCCGTACGCCTTTGCAAAGTGGGTGCCAAGCAGGGCTAGAGTTGTTCCCTATAAATAACTGCATGTGTAAATAGCAGGGGGAGAGAAAAACTGCTTAAGCCAAAATGCCGAAAGAGAAACACATTTATTTCCACTGTGCACGAGCACTTTTACAGCAGAAATTAGAAGTTTCTAACTATCAAAGCAGCAAGCTTCCGGAACAGAAACACAAGTCAGGGGAAAAGACTTGAAAAAGCAGAATTATTTTAAGCAGGACTTGTTTACTTTCAAGAAGGCATGGCACGAAGCAAGTGGCGGCGATATTTGGAGGCTGGACTCACCAATCTTTGGGTCAGAAATCCTTATATCACCCATTTTGAAGGTGTTGGTTCGGGGTATTTTTTTTCTCAGGATGCTTTTCAGGTTCCTGCCCATTGACCTGCCATTTTGTTTTGCCTGCACTTTGCCCTCGCCTCCTGCCGCGAGTCTCTTTTACGCCTGTATTCACTTTTCGCTTTTCTTCCTAAAGTTTTAGGCCATGGGGGTGCACATTCATCTCAGCATACCTAAATAGTCAGATGCCAACTTTTACACCTTTTTCCTCTGCAAAATCTGTTCAAATTTTCATGCATGACACATGTATCAGACTGTGGTTTCGACAATCGTGTTATTAAAACATGCGCTGTGGTGCTGCAGTAAAATTAATTGGTCCAATACTGTGAAAATACCATCTCAAGCAAAAACAGTCATCTCTGTCATGGTTTATTCTGGACATGCATTTTCGAGCTGTACAGGACAATGTCTGAATCCACTACACCCTGCAGGTTAGGGACAGGAACATTTACTGTACAACCATTTGAATTTATACATTAAGCATTTTCTATCTTTGAGTACATGCTGAGGGACAGATAGGGAAGAGTAGCAAAATGAAACCTTACTAATTTGCAAGGCAGGTTTTTTTCTTCAGGTGCTTTCTCTTCAAAAAAGCTGATTAGCTGCAACATGATGTTCACTCTTCTGACTATGTTAGTGATGCGGGTCTAAGAATATTGTGTCAGCAAGCAAAGCTCAGAAACATTTTATTTGATAGCAATACTAATCATACAGTCTGGAGAGCGCGTTGGCGTTTTGTGGCTTGAGTGTAATTAATACTCTTTTGTTGTGCACACGTAGTATTTGCGGAACTCAGATCCAAACACCATATTTTATCCTAAACCGAACTGGAGAGCTGTTTACACAGGAGCTTTAGCTTCAGAGCAGCACAAGAAAGCTAATACTTTGCAGAAAGGTGTCTGGAGACCAAAAGAAATTTTTCAAGTGTCCGGCGAAACGCGCCCTCCGGACTGCTAGGGAGGCGATGATCGGATTCTCACTACAAGCAGCTAAGTCTTTAAAGTCCAGCAGATAAAAGCAGTGGTCAAGCCTCGGAGACTAGATATTCCCGCATGAAACATAATACAGCATGAAATGGAGAGAAAGGAGATCCTGTGCTTTTAACCAACAGCTCTTTGACAATGAGGCTGAGTGTAAGCAGATGTTGTTGCTGCATAAACAACCAAGTCCTTTGTCCATATAGGCCTTAAGAGCTTAGCTTCTAATGGAGGGGTGGATGGCCTTGATTTACGCAGTTCAGCAATAAGGCTGGAAATACCTTTTTATAGCCCTAAAGATAACTATCTTCTTAACGCCAGGCATTTTGTGACCACTTTATAACCCTTAAAGATGGCAAGTTTACTGCGCAACAAAGCAAATGTTTAAGGGGTTTTGCTAACGAGGTTTTCCACCCTTGTCAGAGGCCAGGTCTTGAGAGCCAACTTTGGAGTTTAAAGTGAAAGCTCCAGACCTTGAACCAATTTGTTTGAAGCACTGTGAACTTAAGAGGCCAGTAGGTGAAATTCAGAGAAGTACTTCAGAGTCCCCTTTCTTTTACCGTTCTCCCTCTCTTTGCACCTTGGTTCTGGTTTTTCTGACATGGTACACCGACCAGCTGGCCCCATCATGGTCTACCGCGGCTTCCAGGTATTTGTTAACATACGTCTGTGGTCTGCACTTGTCCAGGCAAAGCTTCCGAGGTCCAAATTCTGGCTGAGAGCCGGACTGAAGGGAGGCACAGGGGCAGGATCCGTCCGTCATGGGGACCTATTCACCAGCCACCCTTCAGCTTTGCTTCCTGATCCACCTCTGCTCGGGGATGAGGAGATGCATCATCCCGCACGGGATCCTCAAAGCTAATGTAAAATCATACAATGTGCATGGGAGTGACGGGTTCTGGCTGAACAACCTTCTCCGCAAGTGAAGGAAGGCGTTTTGTCCATTTTATGTCTTGTATATTTTATACACCGAGCAGAGCAGGGCAGGCGAGGCAGTTGCACTTTCTCCTGTTGCTCCGGAGCACACGTCGGCTGTTATTTGTTTGTCACGGTATTGCATGTTTAGACTCCAAAACCATAACTTTGAATAAGAGAGCTGCTTCCTTTTCCTAACAAATGCAGCTTGTTTATAAAAACAAACCACCAGGGCAATAGAAACAGAATGGAGGGAAGTTTTCCGAGCAAAACAGCAATATTGTCATGATTAATCTTTCCGAATGTTGTGACTGATTCCAAGACTTGTTTCCCTGTAAGTCTGTGTGATTTGCTGGTGATAAATAGACATTTCTGACCAGAACACAGAGTGCAAATCATTGTGAAAAAGCACTGATAAAATATTATGCAAATAACAAGTAACTGGTAACTGCAGGTAAAATCATGGTTTCTGTGATATTTATTACTGCAGATATTAGAAATACCCTTTTCGGTTTAAGTGTTCTATGTTTTCTTTTTCAAACGTGACAGAAATGCGCATTTCTGATCAGAAGACAGAGTGCAAATTATTGCGAAAAAACATTCATACAATATTATGCAAATAATGAATACCTGGTAACTACAGGTAAAATTGGTACCTGCGATATTTATTACTGCATATATTAGAAATATACTTTATCATTTTAAGTGTGGTATGTTTTCTTTTTCTTATCTGACAGGATGACAAAATATTTACCGGTAATAATACTGAAATGGAATTTTTTTAAAGGGAGGAAATTGCAAGATGTTGCTTAATATGTAGGTTCTTTAGTGTGTCATTGCCACTTTAATATGAGATAACAAGGTTTAAATAAAAGAAGTTGTGGTATTAAGTATAAGCAAAATGGGCTTTAAATGATGCTTCAATTTGGATTTCAGTTTTCTTTTTCCACTCTTCACCTTATATTGTTTTTTTAATTATAGAAACTTTTCAGTACTGGATTAAATAATGTCCTTAATTTAATATATTTGCCAATTTAAAGAAGTCATGCATAAATCAGGTGACGAGGATGTAAATTCTGAGTCATCTGAGTCATATTTCACCGCCATTTTTCATAAAGAAATGCATTCATTGTTTATTTTAAATCCTTTTACAAAGTTTTCAGACAAAACAAGGTCAAATCGCATATAACACCAGATCAACGAAGAGCAAAGGTCAATGGTTCATAATGCTGGCTTTTAAAGGTGGTAGGTCAACGTGCAAAGCCGTAGGATTTTTGAAAATAAAGAAACACATCTTGCACTGAGGATACTGCAAAAGAGACGTCCTGTTTTAAAGCATTTATTTTAAAAGATGAATACCTCCCTAACAACAAGCCCTTGATGTCTCTGACACAAGAGACATGCAAAAGTCATTAAGGCTGTCCCAGCGGAGCTCCTACAGTTGCTTCACTTTAGGGTGGGTGTGAGTATGCTTAAAATTAAATTACTTTAAAATAAAGTTAGAGCACTAAGCAATATCCTGCTTTTGACTCAGCAGGGTTTCCCGTGAGAAAAGAAAGTGGGCAAAGAGAGCTTAGAAAGATAGACAAACATATTTACCCCTAGGTGGAAGGTACAAATTAAATTAGCTTGCCACAAAAGGGAGATGTTTTCTCCTTCTGTTCAGATGTCATGGTAGTGAGGAAACATCGTCTGGGGCCAAGAAAAATGGCACAAATGCATTCATCTAAGCTACCATTCATCCTGTTCCAAGGTCTAAACAGAGCACATAAAAGAACAGCACTGCTGAAGCACTTCCTCTCCTTAGTTACCAAATGGGGACTTGCAGAGGAACATGGGAGCGGAGGGTGGGGATATTTCCAGCATGGATTTCACTATTGTGGTGGGAATGATAGAGGATGTCATAGACCTGATGAGGCTGGATGTGAAATGCCGCTGCCACAACCCGATTCCCTCTTTGCCCCGGGGGGAAGCTTTGCGTTGCGCTCAGTGCGGGATATTGAAAGGTGCACTGCAAACTTTTCCTCTCTCCCCCTCTAAAGCTGGAAAACAATAGAGGCACTTCCTGAGAGTCAAGTATATCTTTTATTGTGCCTCATTAATATGCATGTTTTTGGCACTCACTAGGGTTCAGCTGGTACACTTTCCAGTATCTCATTCTTTATTTATATGAGACTGGGAGGTGTGACCTATGGAGCCAGTTGGCTGTCATGAATTGGAATATTCATTAAGCCTTGTGAATTATGCATTGGACTGCTTATAACACCAAGATCCACAGTTGATCCAGCCAGGACTCTTAACTGCTTCCCATTAGGTGGAATGATCCACAGATTGGTAAAAACATACATGTGTGCTGCACACTGCAGAAATCGCTGTGCCAGTAATCCAGGGAAGTGCTTGGGGATTTTGTGACTCATGCTTGACAAAGTCTGTCTAATCTTTGTTTTTGTATTTATCTGAAGAGTTTTAGAGTTGAATTTCTGCTCTTGCAAGTCACAATGCTTTGCTCTAGATTTTGAGCTTTTCTCCCAATCGTTCAGCAGCCTGTACAACAAAATTGTTTTCTTGTCAGGCTTAGAGGTCTGCATCTGCCAAGAAACCCACTTTATATAGATATCAAGTGCTACTTTTTCTGGTGAATTGAGTGCTAAGAAAGAACTCTCAAGAATACAGATATTCATAAAAGGAAAACTCTTGCTTGCCTGCAAGGTCATTTCTTATTCTATTTGATTAGGTTAAACACCACATAGAGGCTAGACTTTATTTTCAACCATTGCTTCTGAGTTTTATGTGTGTATTAAGGTTATATTTGTCTTAGTGCTTATGAACTAAAGTTGCATACAAAGATTTTATGCTCTAAAGCCGGTGGTCAGCATCTTACGTGTATTTTCAAAAGCACCAATTGCATATTCTTCTTAAACTCTATTGTTTATCTAGCAAGACTTAAAATGGAGGGAAGAGGTTAAAATGAATTTAAAAAAAATTCTGGGAAACTTGACATGTCAAGATTAATGAAGGATTTTAAAAGCTTTGGTCACTTTAATAGTATCTACCGATGTCAGTGCAGAAAAGTTGTCTTGTCACCTTATGACCTTTTAGCTTGAGATTTGTAGTTGCAGTATGACCCATGCAAGCCAAAACTGTAAAACAAAAAAACAAACCCAAGAAAAACTTCCACTGAAAAGTCTCCACATGGATTTTCCATTTGCCATGAGGGCTTATGCACTAGATTTAAGTGATAGCCTTTCTGCTGAAACGTACCTGCCGAAGCAAGTAGCAACTCTACGTGAAGCAATTGGGAGAAATAAAGCTCTTCTTGCGCAATATGAATTCGCCACATTGTTTGTGATAAGTTCTGTGGCCTGGCCTGAAAGTGGATAGCCAGATCTATGAAAAGGTCACGGGTGAGCCCTGTGTAAAATGGCATTGTTTACAGTTTTTTTAGTGAAGAGATTAGCTGTCATTTATTTCCACATACCTTAACTGAAGAGCTTTAAAGATTCCCAGCAAGACCATGTTCTTTTCTCTTTCTCAGCCTGTCACATACTTGTCAGATTCAATAAAATTCCTTACCTGAATTATGCAGATGAGGTTTTGTTGTGTCCAGCACCCATCATTGTTCATCTCCACTACAGCTGAAACTTCTAGCAGCCCTCTTGCTTATACTGCATGATTTCAGCACTCCTTAGGTCAAGACCTTTCAACCTCAGGGCTTGACTTATGCCACAACCATTTGACAAATCGCCCAGGCCTTCACAAAAGCTGGTTGAGCTCCAAAGTGACTGCTCTCTATACACCACTGTTTCACTGTTTTGACATTTCCTTCTCACTTTTCCCCTCAGTAATTAGACAAAGGAAGAAAAAGACATTTGTGTCCAAGGAATGCTTTCATTTAGGGCTGTGATAAATGGCTACCCTTCCCAAGAAGCTGCGGTCCCACTGTAGGAGAAAGTTTCTTCACAAGGAAACTGAGCAAGGAGAACTACCCACTTTCTTGGGGGGCGAGAGGGGTGTGTGGGACACACGACATCTTCCACTGTAAAACCTGCACAGCCCATCTATTGATCTTATATAGTTTTTTCATCCAGGCAACGTAATGGAGTTGAACAAGTTGTCCACATCCTATGTTTATTCACTGTTCATAAGTTGCCATAGGACAAGGTAACATGTTTAGCATAATGGATGGAATAGCAGACCAAGCTGGACTAAAATGTAAATGATGGAAACCAATGAAAGCATGCCTCTTCAATTTTTTTAAGAATTCTGGGTTTTGTGGGAGAGACAGAAGGACAGGAACTTTTTATCCCAACTCTGACATTGATTCTTTTTTTTTCTTTGGTCGATTTTAATTTCTCCATACGTGACCTGCAAAATATGAGTATGATATTTACAGCCTTTGTAAAGTGCTTGGGAATCTCTAAGTGAAGAACTCTGTGTGAAGCACAAGGCATTACTAGAAATAGCAGCAGTTGTAGCATCATTCTTCTACTGAGTGTCTCCAATATAAAGCACTGTTTAATTCAGAAGAGCTCATTCTCGTCAGAGCACGTTAGCCCCTGCTGCCCATAATTTTTCATGAATTTCTCTTGAAATAACACTAATTTATTGGACTATCAATGATTTGACATATTAGTGGAGCATGACAAATTTGGAAGTATTTTCAAGGCATTCAAGATCAAGATCTTTCAATTGTAGAAGTTAGTATGGTTAAAACAAAACTGGCATTGTAATGTCGAATATTTCTTAATAGAGAGAACTTATGTCAACCATGTTTTTATAAGCTTCTTTCAGATTATTGTGTTAATGCTTATTGTTCCATTGGGAAGAATGGCTGCCAAACATGTAAAATAATTGAAACTGCATGTGACTCAGTTGTTAGAGCAGCAGTGAGGAATTAGCGTGTTACAATTCATGGTATGGTTAATCTGTCTCTTTTGTTCATGGTAATGCATTAATCAGAACATTACCAAATCACATTACGAAATCACTCAAATTATTTTTATGATCTGATACTACATTAGGATTAATAAACCAACAAAACTGCCCTTGGAGTTCTGTGCATGATATATGACCCTTTTCTCCAAGGCTTGTGATTAAGAGCAGGACAAACACCAGAATCTTCTGAATACTTAATTTTGTGTGGTACAGGATTAGGATACTTCTCCCTGTTTGTAGTAGTGTCATCTCGTGACACTACCTGTTCCTCAAGAACCAAAAGAGCTGGAGTGCATTACTTATCATAAAGTAGATTAGATGCATTTGCAATGTAATTTCTGTAAAATATGAACATAATGTGGGAAAACAGTTACATCTAAAAACATTGGCTTTTAGGAAACTGAAATCTCGCATGCTGTCCTTTTACACTTCCTGTGTGCATCATGTAAACAAATCCATAATGTAATTATTTTGGAAGCAATCCTACTATTAAGTCCAAAAAATGCATGAATTTGGCTTGATTTTTTGGCTCTGAAAAAGAAAAGGCTCTCTAGAAGTTTCCCATGTTAACATGCTGGACCGGATAGCTTTATATACCTGAAAAAACACAGCCCCAGGGCTGGTAGCAGGACATATTCCAGCTCACACTTCCTTCCCAGTGCATGCGAATGCATTCAGTAAGGGGGTGGGATGTGGAAAACCATGGGAACCTGGTTGGGAAACCTTTAACTAGTATAGGATTATTAAAACAGTTAACCGGGCAGAACCAACCGTTGCAAATCTAATGATGTTGGAAAGCAGAACAACCGTGTCTGCACTCCTTTCTCAGGCAAAGTGCCGCACTGCCATTAGGATCTCGCCCTGCCTTCACTTACTGAACTCAGATGCAGACCTTCTCAGCAGTCGCTATGAACTTCCACAGTTCAAATTTTCAGGGGATGTTCATTGTGTTGTCTTCTTCCAGTTTTCTTGAATCTGCATGACCGTGTTACGTGGGACCTAGTGATACTTAAGTTTAACTTTTTGTTAGTTTCCTACTCATATCTCGAATGTGTTCGTCACCAGTGTTAAAGTCTTAAACCTCCATTTATAAATATATTTTGTGTCTTCTGTTAAGAACAAACCATGCAATTGTCCTAAGGAAGTGCAATAAGCAATAAAATAAAATACCCATCAGAGGCTATCC
>NW_009187977.1:18326-45014 GCF_000690835.1 Fulmarus glacialis
GTTAGAGAATTTACACTGGTAACTGTTGTTAACACTTTTGTGAGAAGCTTTTTATCTATTAGCTCTTTGCACAGCCATAAAAGAAGAAATTGCAGATAATTTTCCACTGAATGTCTTTCAACTCTCATTCGAAAATGCGGAGAAAGCTAATATCTTATATTTGGATATGTTAACATCAGCAGCTCAACATAAGTAAGAATACCAGAGTAACTATTGTGAAACATACCCTCAAAAAAACTCTCGGAGAGAAAAGCATCAACCTTCTTAAAGGCAAATATTGCTCAATTTTCATTCAGTCATCTTAGCTGGAAATAAACAGGTTTCATCCCATGTATTATTAGATGAAAGCAAGAGATCTACAGTGGCTTAAGTGTTGGCATCATCCTGTTGGAGATTTCTACAACCTCAAGCAAAGAACAGTAACTTACTCCATGTGTGCGCGTCTGCCCTTCTACTCTTTTACAGAGCAAAATTAACTAGAAGATTAAAAAAGAAACATGGATTTTGAAGAATTTATTAGTTCATCAGCCTGTTCATCATGATTGCCTCTTCCTACTTCTTCCTATGATTAAATGAACCACCTTGTATCTAGACCTATGTAACTAAACCCAGCTTATACCCAGTTAATGTAGCTGGTTTGAACTGGGCAGACGTAATCAGGTCTCATTTATCTGGGCAGTTTCCAGGTAGGCTACAATTAGTGACAGGCATAAACCTGGCAAAAACAGTACTATGGCAGATACATACAGCTGAAGAGGCAAGATAAATGAGCTGGCTGTGCAATGAAAAGTGGTCAGTTATGTGTATGACTCCGAAGTTTGGAATCCAGACTCTTTTTTATTTAGAAAAAATCTTCTGTCACTGCAATGGGGCTGTGGATTTTTTAGAGAGTTTTATATGGATCCACTATTTTACTAACATTGGGATGCTTTGATAAATGATAGGGCATAGGTATGTAAGTAGGACTACAGATAAAATTTTGTAAAAACAAAACCATGAGTCCACACAGTAGTGAGCCTCAAACACTTATGAGAGGCATTGCAGAGGTCAAACAACCTTTTTTGTCTGAGTCACAGACTCATTTTCACCTTGGCTTGCATTTGTTGAAACAGTTGTGCGCAAAAGAGGTAGACAGATGGATGGGATCTGTAAGGTTACATAGTCTTTGAGCAGTTTTTGCCTTAGATCTCATGGCTAAAAGGTACAGAGACAGGTTGAAAAAAGAACTGTGTAGACTTTATAAGCAAGAAAACTGTGTAAGGGGGTTGGAGACCCTCTTCAAGAGAGTCGCTGCTTGTGTGCCTTTTATTGGCATTCAATTTGAGAACTAAAAATTCTGATTGTTTTTTGATCAGACAACTTCACATTAAGGAACCACTTAGATCTGCAGTGCTCTTTCTTCTGTATATAAGTTGCCACACAAGACATTAAATTCTCCTGTCCCTTGGCAGAGGAGCAATGTTAAGCTGAAAGAATGGAACAGATATCATGACTTTTCCATGATTTACTAAGATCTTTATTCAAAAAGAAGCTGCGACAGTTATATTCAGTCTCCTATCTCCGAAAAACAAAAGTTAAAAATGCTGTTTCACTGATCTGTTGTAACTGCTCTGTTGAAGGATATGTTTCAACATCCTTGCCATTGTTTGGAATTGCAGATTGCAATATTGGATCGAACAAATGAGTGAAAGCCTGACATTGTAAAGATCTTCATTACATGGTAAAAGCCTAAAGTAACATAGAAAGGTCTTTATTTTTTTAGTTGAAGCTTCAACTGTATATATTAGTTCAGAATAAACCACTTGTTCCTGCAGGACCCGTACCAAAAGTTTGATGTTGTTAAGAGCCACAAACCCTGTATCGGATGGCCTCTGGAGAAGGTAACATGCAAGGGTGTCACGGCGGTGAGGTGCGTCCCAGGGACATCACAGCTCCATCACAGGTCAGGACCAGTGTCTGCCTGTGCCAGTCAAACACCAGTGGTGGCATGGATTGTCCATATTCTGGTTCAAAACCACGTACAGATCAAAATCTGTAGTTTAGCCAGCACTGGCGTATGAAATCAGAATACTTTCTTCCCCTCTGACCTTGCAAAACTTGTAGACTCAGCTTCTGTTATCCTCCTGTATTTCTGTGAATGGCACGTGCAACACGTTGTCAAAGGGCTAATGTTTGTAAGCCTTGCTGGCCTAAGAGAGAAAAATAATTAAATGTAGGTGGGAGAACATTTCAGGAGTTAATTTCATCATGTTAATTTTCTATTACATTCTTTGAACATAGAGAATGCTACTTGACATGAGCAATTAATGTGATTTTTTTTCTCAATTTCAAACCTTATTTTTGAACTAATGGAATGCCTTCAGGATGTCACAACTGGTCTTTCTGCAGAGGACCAAACTGAGTCCTACATGGAGATAAACGCAGAGGAACTAGCACTATCTTCAGTGTAGTTATTCTTACTTTACTCCGCTGTTCTAAGAAATATTGTTTTTTAACTCAGCTGTGCTTTATACTGACATTGTTTGTCTTGAAAGATTTGATGCATCTAAAGAAGTTACCATTCCTTGCAATCGTGTCCTAATCCTCAGCTGGTGTAAATCAGAGTAACTACACTGACAGCTTAAGATATGGCCCGTGGTGAATATTGTTCATAACAGCCTCTAACAAGATTGCTGTCATATGAGTTATTCTTCTGTAATACACACGCTACAGATAACAGGTTTGCTGTAGTTCCCTTTCTAAATGTAGCCCATTAAGAAATTGGAAAAATGCCACGTCCTGAACCTAGTAAAAGAAATACTCAAAGTGACCAGCACAATCTACAGATAATTAACTTCAATGGATGGTTGGTTACAATCATTTAATTGCCAAACACTAAATACTAGTCAATTAAAAGGTTATAAAATGTGATTATTTAATACAATTAAGGTATGTTAGAATAATATTTCCATACAGACATAGTGTTATGCATCTCATACATTTATAAACTATGCTTTTAATGCATACTGAAGTGTGAACCTGCACAGTATTGCAGTTCTACTGACAGCAGCAACATCTGGGTGATTGCATCCTTTAAAACAAGCGGTGTGGAATAGTACTAATTCTCTAATCAGTAAATGTTGTTCTCACTTCCACCTTTTAGCGACAGAAAGTGAAATGAGATTATATTCATTGGGGGTGTTGAGGAGGGAGAATACAAATTTAAGTAACTTGTGTCTCAAGCCGTACTTTAAAATAAACGTGTTTTAAGCTTTCACTTCATACTAAAGAAGAAAAAAAAATGCCCCAAAAAGATATGCTGCTTTGGACAAGCTTGTATGAGTAAATGCAATTTTTACTGTGCTGTCTGCTATGCCTACTTCCGTTTTCCAACCTCTTGTTCACCTAGTGAAAACTACAGATCGCCAACTATTAAATGCTGTTAGTAACTGTGGCTAATGCAAAAGCATTTTTACTTAGTTACACTTGGCTGCCATCAAATCTCTAATTTGTGTTGCCGGGTTTTCCCTTTTGATCTTTTGCCGAAGTTCTGGCATGCAGAATGTAGTGAAAAAGCAAAGAAAATAAAAGAGAAATGAAGGAAGAGAGTGCAATAGAGGAGAGGTAGGGAATGTAGGGAAGAGCAAAGTGGAAAGGTGTCTTTGTATTAATGTAGGGCGTTAACAAAATAGTGGCAAATTTATAGAAATGGGGGGAAAAAAGCAGTTTTGTTAGGACAAAGAAAAAGAAACACTAGAAAGGGGGAAAAAGCAGTTGAGAAAGGAAGGACACGAAAAGAAGGAACAGGGAACAGAGAAAGGAAGAGGAGATATTGTAATAAAAGAAAGATGAATCTGAGAGGTTTGGAGAAAACTGGGGCATTTGCTTCTGACTTACACACTCTTCTGCTCTTTGTCTGTCTTCATGGATCTCCAATTTTCAGTTGAATTACAGGAGGCAGAAGTGTTAAAATGACTGTTCCTGATCAACACCGAGATTTGCAGACCTTCCGTGGGAAAGGAAACTTCAGTGTGATATTTTACAACAAATCCTGAAATTAAACAAGCCCTAGGGAGCTGACAACCTTCTCCTCATTTTGAGGCTCTGCCGGGGCCTGAGTCACCATTTTAGAGCGTCCTACACCAGGATGCTGAACACTTCACATCCATGATTCATCTGCCTCCTTACTGCCTTCTCACCACACTTTCATCCATGAGCAGACTTCCTTTACAGCTTCCACAATCTTCTGTTACTCTATTTAAAGGGTTCCCTTTTTTCACTCTTTCTGGATGTAACCACCTTCCATATCTGTCCAAGAGATTCTCCCCTCCAGGCTTCAGGTGATGGCTAATTCCACAGAGTGTGAGAACATGAACATCAGCAGAGATGACATGTCTTTGTGCTCTTCCAAATATTTTATGAGCCTTTGCCATGTTCCTGTCCTGTTCTTACATTTTTTGAGATATGAGTCAAAGATCTACAGTGCCTTTCCAGGAAAGCCATGTGCAGTGCTGTGGAGAAACTTTCATTCCTTAAAGACCTTCAGAAAATTGACTCAGAGCTACCTCAGACTTTGACAGTATCACATGGGCAGAGGTATCTGCAGCCACCAACGTGTTTTCTGTATTTGTTTTGTGTTTCTAAATGACTGTCAAAGTTTCCATATCAAGCCCCTTGGTTGTCATATTTATATTGAAATCTTCCTCCCTGTATTTCTCTTTCTAACCCATTTTTGACCTCCTTCCAATACCATGTTTGACTTGGTGTTGTCAGTATATCATCTCTTTCCTCTCCCATCATGTATCACATAGAAAGACAATTTTTTCTCCTTACCCTGTCTAAGAAATTTCAATGCAATATGTAACTGCTGAAATGGCTTACCAGTTTTAGGGTACCATTTTATTTAATGAAGATGTCTTACCCTGAATTTATTTTTTCTTGCCAACTGTGGATAGTTTCAATGCTCTTTTTCTCCATTTTTTTCTCAATGGAGCATAGAGTTATTCCTATGTCTGATTTTATAGAATCGGGTTTTACAGGACCTCGTTTCTATACAGCTGCTCTTTTGGCCTGCAACCCAATTTCCCTTATTACTAAGCTTATTTTGCTCTGTCTTACCTGCTGACTTTTCCTCTTCCTCTTCCTCTTCCTCTTCCTCTTCCTCTTCCTCTTCCTCTTCCTCTTCCTATTCCTCTTCCTATTCCTATTCCTCCCTTTTCTTTCACCTCCCCATGCCTTCAAATCAAGTTTGTTTTGAAATCAAGGGGATCACTTGGGGAAAAAGTATCAAAAAATCTCCAATGTTTTCTTTTTGTCTTCTTGGGTCATGATTTCAGCTTATTTTTGAGCCTGCCATGATTATGATTTATTTTTTAGCAGAGGATGTGTTGCTCTAATTTTATGTCGGCACGTAGGGTTTCAAGAAAGATATCAAGTATGATAAAGTTTCTTAGAACAGTTTCCTCCCAGACAAGCCCTCAAAATGACAAGAAGTGAGATAAAACTCATCTTTTCCACAGAAGACAAGAACTTTACTCACCTCACTCCTGCCCCAGCTTCACGCTTTTTGTTTTTCTCCTGTCACTGGCAGTGGGTTTTAATAAGTTTTGAAACTTTGCTGTAATTGGGGCATAAGAAAACACTTACCATTGTGTTATTAGGAAGTATAAGAGAGGTCAGCTTTACTTTCTGATGTAGGAAACCCTTAGGGCTTTGTCTTCGCTGAATAAAAGGTGGGAGTGGAAGGAGGGCTCAGTAATCACAACTTTTAAACCACAGCTGATGAAATCTGTCCTCTCCCACACACAATTCCTACTTCAGGTAAAACGAGAGTGAGTCTGTTGTTACTACACACAGCGATAGACAGCATCTGTTATCCTGAAGGGTGAAAAAAAGTCCCACACCCTTGCTGCATTGAAGATAAAGCCTTCAAGTTTTAATTCCCAGTGATGTTTTTCTGCAAATGGGAAGCTCATTAAAACAAACCCTCTTTCAGGACACTCTGAGCTCTTATGATGGAGAGGATTCACCCCCTTTGCCCAAGACTGACCATTTCCCCGATAGCTCGCTGGCCCAGGACTCAGGGGCTTCTGCATTGTGAAATGTTCCTTGCTCAGGACACCCAGGACAGTCTGATTGTCCCATAAAGTTTTCTTTGTACCTCACAGTGATAAGAGAAGCACCTTTACTCAAACACCTTTAAGTCATTAAAAAATCAACAGAAAGAACCCAAAGAGGTTTTACTTGCTGAATAAAGCTCTTTGCTGGTGGCCACTAGATAGAATAAACTTTTCTTTAAATCTTTCATACAACTTCCTCTTATATGTATGTTTGCAAATGTATGTATTTTCCTAACTGTATTTCAGACTCTCTTTACATTGAATTATTATGTTCCTTTGTTGAACCTATCAGTTGCCTCCTCATTTAATAAATTTTTTTAAAAGCTGTACTGCCATCAGTATTCCTGTAGCTTCAGTACGAAGTTGGCACTGAAAATGAGCCTGGTCTTATTGGATTCAATGGGAAAGTGTCCCATAGGCTTCTGTGCAGTAGAATTAGGCTTTAAATAGCTATTTGGCCAAAACTGTAGAATAAAAAGGTTTCATCAATTTATAGAAGAGACTCCTCTGAGCAAATCTTCATCATTTTGTGGTCCTATTACAGTACAGACCTGGAGGTAAGGAAAATTAAGAGCACCAAGAGAGTTTGTGAAAATGTTAGGCTTGGCTTTTTCATATTATTTCTCCTATGTAGCCTAGTATTTATGAATTGTTGATCTGAGCTCAGGAGAGAGGAGGCTCTATCCTGAAATAATGTTGAGCAAGCTGTTTTGTTATGCAAAATAGGCAAAAGTAGAGGTGGCATTTGAGTGGCATCCCTAGTCTTTGTACCTAAAAACTTTGTACCTTTGGGCAGGCTTAGAAGTGCAAAGATCTTTTTAAAAATTGAATATGTTGTTCTTGCAACAGTGGTGGAAAATCTTTGCAGAATTAAGCCCTTTTATCTTGGGAAAACAGATTTATTTCCTCTGCTTGTTCTGATAGCCTCCCTTTAATTTCTTCCTCTTGCCTCCCAATTTTTGCTTTTTTCAATTTTTTTTTCATTTATTTTTTCTCTTAATGGAGACATTTCTTTATCCCCACATCTGCTGTCTAGCCAGGGCATGATACCTTTTTTTACCCTCTGCACATGCAGTCCTGTAAAAATGTGGCAGATTGCAGAGTTCAAGTGCTCCGAAATGTGAAGCGAAACAGCTGCGCCTAATCACTTGCACAAGGAAGGGTTTTGGAGCTTCAGTTTCAGCTCTCATCTGCCTGGAATCCCGTATTTCCTGTGTCCAGATCGAGTGGCAGGCAATGTCAGAGGTCTTTGATATATGGGCATCATATTCAGAGCCAGTGCAAGAGGCCCTTCGTTAACAGCCACAGCACGTTTTTTAATTTGATATAACTTCCAGACACTTTGTTCACGTTCAAGTAAGTGTAGTTCCCGTAGAGAGAAGCACACAATTTTTAGCAGTCATTTATCAAGCCAGAGGTAATTCACATTATTGAATTGAATGGTTTTTTATGCATCACTCACCTATACAAGTCACGGAGAACATCAGGCATACAGCTGCTTGCAGAGAACAGGTCCATTCCCTTCATTTCTTTAATGTACCTTGAACGTTGCCCCATGAGGACAGCCTTCCCTCAAGATGTGCTGTACACGTCACTTAAATGGTCTTCCTGAGCTGAACTGGCAGTCGTTTCACCTTGATGCATCTTGGCCGCATCACATTTGCAAAGAGCTCATATTGAGTTTATTTAGAGTAATTCTGAGTAAAATGATACAGGGGACTATATGATCATAGGATAAAGTCCTCCTTATCTGATCGACCAGCTGCATGATAAATTGTCTTACCTAATGAAGTAGAAAACTGGGTGTGAGCAAACTATTTCCTCCTGGGTGATGTATATCACACAGAGTAATTCACAAACTTTCTGATTCAGGGACAAAGTTTAAAAAGTAAAATTAATGGAAAACATACAATAAATTAAAAACCAGCTCTCCTACAGTGCATAGCTGGCTTTAAAAATCTTGCTGTTCAAGCTAAACACAATTTGAAAACTATGTGCGGACAAAAGGTGACACTTTTAAAATTGGAATCATGAGGAATTGTGACTGATGAGCCTTCAAAAAAGAAAATATAATCACCAAAGGACAATTAAATGTATTTTATTATGTATTGCCATTGCATTTATTTATTTAGATGTGATAAATTACTGCTGAAAAGGTTTGATTTAACCTTTACTACAACATTTTATCAAACTGATCTTTGTGATCAGTGATGCTTTGGAATGTGAACTGTGCAGAAGGTAATACTGGATGTTCAGCGCTTTCAAACCCAGCTCTGTTTACCAAGCATAAATGCAAATGCCAGTTAAACTACTTTCGGTTCTATCCCTCTGCTCTTCAAGTGCAGGAACAATTATCTCCATCAATATTTAATGGCCTAATCCTAAACAGACAGTTCCACAAGTACAGGCAATAGTCCTGTTAACGTGCTGTTAATTTTCAAGCATAGAGGCTGAAATGGACTATAGAGTTACTGAAAATGAGTAGAAGTACATTTCCCTAAGGTAAAATACACTCAGCAGCCTCTGAATAATGGAATTAGATTTTTTCCATGGTTCTGTTTAGTGGATTAAATCTGTGCAGTCCCCTCCATTCATCTCTGGAATGTGCCTTTTCCAACTTTTTCCTGGTGTTCATTGCAAAAAAACCTTGACTGCCTTGTTCTCCGCTTGGTCACTGTGGAGTCAGAGAGGGATACAGCACCGAGGAGGGGTTATGTATTTGATTTCTTCTTGATTTAGTTTCTTACAAACCATGCTTGTTTCCTTAGATCCTCTGTCCCAACATAAGTAAGTCAGAACTTGGTCTGTTGTTAATTCCTCCTCTATAGCAGAATTTAATGCCATCCCACCACATGATGGGAGTCACTGATTTCTGCCACCAAAAAAATGGTTTTGCCACTGTAAGAGCACATGCTTTCATAAATACTTTTTTTTCAAGAAAGATTCAGCCTATTAAACTTGTATCGTGACTGTTTGCTTTTTTTCTGAAATCAGACATTTTAAAGTAAATAGCTGGCTGCCACGTATATAGACGTTAAAGTTAACTGTTAGCGGAGCGAAGAAATTACTTGGAAAGATGCAGGGAGTAACAGTAGTGGAAACAAAAGCTCCTTTTTTATTCGCGGGCTAAATACAGCATACAGCAGCTGCACTGCATGCTAAACCCATATTATCCTCTTTATGACCTCAGTTTTGACCTTAGTTGGGGTTTCATGCTCCACTTAAAAGCAGATAGTATTTTTGTTTCTAACCTGTCTTCTCATGAGGCTCTTTTGAACACAAGTTACAATTAGCCTCGTGAAAATAAGCTGAATACCTGAGTCTGAGGTTATAGATTTCTTTATTTATGGGAAGGTAAAGCCACCCTATATGAGGTCCTTGAGATGACTTTCTCTGCAGGCCACAAAGCCAAAAGTCAATGTTTGTCTGTTCCACAGTGTATTCCCAGAAGATAAAACCAAGAAGCCACCTGCTTTCACATTAAAATGTAAAGCCTAGCTACAAATCTAGTTATTTAGAGCTTCCTCCTGTAGAAGCCACTCAAGAACATGCTTCACATTGCCGGAGTTTTAGGATTCCTCTGTGCTCATCAGTCTGAGTAACTCTCTAATCCTGGCATGGTAATGAAACATTTAAGATATTAATATGTAGGGAATCAAATATAATAAATAGTCTTCATTGTGTAAGATAACGAAGAATAAGTCAGTTTCCAGGTTTCTTGGTAAAGGACAGGAAAGCTGACTCTATCTGAATGCCAGACTGAGTAATGTGATCATAAAATTGACTGAAAATGCTAAGCTTTTTTCCTTGATGTGTACAGAGTACTGAACACCCACAAGTCCAAACCACTTAGGAATTTGCAGGCTGTGAATTTGCTTTTCAAAGAAAGTAAAAGAAAGTATAAAGAAAATACTCAAGTCTGCCTTTACGTTCTGTTGTCAAAGGTGAGAAAACATGTCATTAAGTCAAGTTTGGGGTTTCTTTGTAGAGTACGCACATAAATCCTAAAAGGGAACTTCGTGTACAATTTTGGTTTTTAGGGTTAGGCACCAGGTACTTGGTGTATGAATGTTGCAGTTGGGTGAACATTAAGCACCAAAATCCTTTTGATCTTGCCCTTTCCTCACACAAAGACAAAATACGTGCTGTGTTTCTATGACACAGCATTAATACTATATTATTAATAACCAGATTAACCTTCACTTTGGACCTACTTCATCCATATGCAGGCTTAGTCTTGATCTGTTCTTGAGCTGAAACTTGCCATTTGGACCAAATCCGGTCAGTTGATAACCATTTTTATTTTATTTTACATACAAATGTATAAGTATCATAGCACATCCACCCAAATTTTCATTCATTTTTCACCAGTTCAGACTTCAGACACACCAAAACTCAGCTCACTATATAAAAGGCAGACCCTTCCCAGCCTGAACCTTAGGGCTGTCTAAGGTTTTCCTGATCTGTGCTACAAATGGTAAGAGTCAAAAGGATTTTGCATTGGCAGTGATAAGGAGAATCAAAATTCATGAACAGCCTTGGAAAGGCTGCTGCAATACAAGTACAGAAAATTATGTATATCTAACCTGTGACTCTATTCATCTTTCCAATTGTTTAGAAATAGGTTCCCCATACTGAAGCTGTGGTTATATTTAGGATTGTCGCTTTACAAATCATAAAACTTTTTGTTAATTTAAAAAGTATATTGATCTTAAAGTGACCAACTGGCATCAAAAGTACTCCTTTCTTCATCAGCATCATGTTAGTTTTAGATACAGATATTTTAGATACAGAATTCTTCTTAAAATGCTGCTGGTTTTGACACATTTGATATATCAAATACATATATTTGAGATATACATATTTGAGATATATACATATTTGAGAGATATACATATTTGAGATATATATATTTGATATATCTTCCAGACCAAGTTTGAATCTTACAGCTGTAAGATTCTCTCCTCTCAATTCTCCATGTTGATCTAGAATATTTTTTATACTTACAAAATAAAAAAGTTGAAAGAAACTTGTGCATTGTGCCCATCACAAACAAAATGTTTTGGAGTGTTCGGGTAAGGTTTTGTTTTTCCTTTTGGGATTCCTCTGCTTTGCATAATTATCAACGCGCAAGGAATTATCCAGCATTATTGCAGTATTTGCAATTCTATCTGGAGTCAAACTTCAGAAATACATTGAAAGAGCGTGTTCCTGTGAGAAATCTAGCTCAAGTTTTAGATGAAACTTGGATAGGATTCAAATTAGCTTTGAAGCTTTCCCCAAACTGAACCTCCGAAAATCTTTTGCTCTTATACTAGTGGGTTTCAACCTTTCTTAGTTTGCAGAAATGCCTAAACAAATTTAGACCTGCTTAGAAATGAGATTCTCTTTTCTTAGGTTTCTGTCTCAGATTCTTTAGGAAGTGGGATAGACTTCCCACCTGAAAGCCACAACAATAAACCAACAGCTATAGCTTTGGACTATGAGATATAGACAAAAGGGTCTTCTACCAGTTGCCCACCTAAGAAGCTGAAAATAGCATGAAAAAACAGGGAGAATTTGGGCAGACAGACAGTCTGCTAGGAGGAGTCCTTTTCACAAATAAAGAAAGAGTGAGAATTACTATTCTCTGTACTACATACTATATTATACTGCGAGTGTACAATATAATCAAAGACATGGGATGTTAGGTCCCTCACTTACTACCTCCTTATTCGCAGTTTCTATTTTGTGGTAGTTTTGTAAGCATTCAGGACCCCAGTCAATGATCACTCGCTGTTAAACAGTGGAAAGCAAAGCATGAAACAACCAGTTGACTCATGACGAAGCCCTTAAAAATGCCAATTGATCAATAATGATACACGTGGCCAACTTTTGTTCTTCAGCCTGAGACAAGATTAGGGCGATCGGTGGAAACTTACGGTAAAAATAACACTCTTCTGTGCTTTGGGAAGACTGTCTGCCTTGCTTTTAAGTAAGCACACACAGCAGGCTAAAACAAGACCACAGCTGTCAGCGCTAGCTCTGCAGACTGGTGAGAGATCATGTTCTACTCCTGTTACTTGTTTCCAGACTCTTTTACGTGTAAATCAGTGGCCAGCATTGTGTACCTTAATCTCTGAGTTAAAAGAAATAAGTAAGAAGCTGCTAGCTTTTCATACATTTCATTACAAGAGAAAGATACTTCTATAGGAGGTTGCAATGTGTGTTATTGACTTGAGAAGTCTTTTGGATCTGTTCCAGGCTTTCAGACAAATGCACATTTTGGCAGCCTTAAAAATATGCATTATGCTTATGACAGACTAGTCTATCACTTTAAATAATATGTATAAGTTCTTTTAAAAACAAATTATTATTTAACCACCAGGGCTGCTCTGTTCTATTGCTGGTTATAAATATGTGTATTAATAACGGTAGACTTACCTGACAGATTCAAATGGTTCATGCTCAGCCACTCTTGTGCTTCATGTAAACACAATTTAGGGCATACAATATGCTTATTAAAACTGCATCCTTAAAATACTTATGAAAATTAGTATCTACACATTTGCTAAAGCCATTTTTTCAGTAGAGCTTAGCAAATTTTACATTTTCCTCCCCTTCATTATCTCAAATGCAATTATACCCCATTATGGACTAATATCTTGTTAAATTAGACGTATTAAATCAGGGTAATATAAGCTTTACAGCAACACACACCAAAGAATTATGAACTACTACAACGAAGAAGAGGTACCGCTAAAAGACTTTAAAAATGGCCTACCCTTTCACCTTCAATGACCAGGGTTCAATTTCTTGCTTTGATCACAAGTGAAAACAAGTCTGGTGGTCGGAGATGAGTCTGTCAGGAAATCCATGTCACCACTGGCAGTTTCCGCTGAAGAAAGACCTAGAGCTTGAGCCACAGGTAGCACAGAGGCTGAAACTGTTTTGGGTGGGGAAGCTAAGATTGATTTAATTCATATCAAACTTCACCAGGTAAAAAAAAAACAAAAGGCTTTTGATTTCAAAGTGATAAGAGCTCTTATTTTTTTTTAGTTCTTCTTTTTAATGAATCTGATAGTTTCCCATCGACTCTAGAATTTCTGGTACATGAAAGAAGTTATGTAAAAACTGAGAAGGAAACATGAAACTTTGATATCTGTGGATTTGTTAAAAATTAGTCTTCGCTGTGTTCAAATTGCCACTGGAACTGATTTAAGAGCTTAACTTTTCTATGAGTTTAGCTGTTTCCCCCCACCCCAGAATAATTCATTACTGATTGTTATTCTGCCTTTGCAATTAATCAGCTTTGTAAAGTGCTTCGTTTGGTGCGTTCGTATTGTTTAAATAAATCTGGAAACACTAACCTTGTCACGTTCAGGGGTCGAGTGTGGGAATGAATCTTTAGAGTACAGAGGGTAAAATACTTCAAGGCGTATCCACAAGAGATTTCATATGGACAATCGGAATTTATTTTCCAAGTGGATGGTGTACCCAGTGTAAGTGAGCACTGTGGCATGTTTTAAGGTCTCCTTAACCTGTCTGTGCAAATTGCATAAATCACAGCAATAAAGTCTTTCTATTCAACATGCTGGAGCTGAAGAGCACTGACCAGCTTTTGACCTCCTATTCTGGGCCCCAACTGACCCTAACTTAGAAGTTCAGGCGGTCAATAGCAGGTCACCGGGGGCATCTGCAGCCTTGCTTAATTCCAGTTTGATTGCAAGGTTAAATATAAGCTGCACAGGTACCCTTTTCTGCCTTCTTTAAGTCTTCCTGACCACCACAGCACATGTGGCTCTTATGAAGCCACCAAAGAAACGGGGAGCGCGCAGGGAAGCAGAGGAGGGAAAAAAAAAAAACCACGAGGTTGCTTTCTTGCTGGCCATCTCCAGTTTGGCGTAGACCAAGTTGGTCGTTTATCAGTATAATGGATCTACAGACAGCCCTAAACAATTGTCAAACATTCTTTTAAAAGCCATTAGTTTTTCAACTAATATATATCTGGTTTGTGCATTTGTTGAACCCTTCACTTGTCACTGAAAAGGGCCTGTTAAACTAAACAGAGGCCTGATCAGTTTTCAGTGAGCTCTGAGCCTCAGAGTTCACCTGGGTCACCTACAAGATTTATGAGACCCCGGTACCGGCATCCGACTGGAACCGTGAGTCCGGCGGCAAGCCGAGCCTCCCCCCGCACGCCGAGTCCTGCAAGGCTGCCCCGCCGTTCCCAGCGGCTGGCGGGCGGCTGCTGGAGAGGCAGCAAAATTGATGACCTGTGCAGATACCAAAGTGGACATCAATAAAAGGAGATGGATGTGAACCATCAGAGTGACATGCCTCGCTGCTGGGGTGGCTGGGGAGAGGGGGGAACAGGTTAAAAAAACACAGGAAAGTTATTTATATAAGCTTCAAGGACAAGGAGTTTGTCACTACTTGCTTGAGAATTTAATCGAGAGGCAGCAAAATTGATGACCTGTGCAGATACCAAAGTGGACATCAATAAAAGGAGATGGATGTGAACCATCAGAGTGACATGCCTCGCTGCTGGGGTGGCTGGGGAGAGGGGGGAACAGGTTAAAAAAACACAGGAAAGTTATTTATATAAGCTTCAAGGACAAGGAGTTTGTCACTACTTGCTTGAGAATTTAATCTTAACGTGTTCTTTCTCCTGGTTTCCGTCATTCTCCAGCTGACAAAACGACTGTCGAGGTATTGCAACCATGAGATAGCTCTGTCGTGGTCTCAAGTGCCGGAAATTGTGTTTGTAACGCAAATCTTAATACGGTCACAATCATAGAAAATCAACAAAACGCAAAGTGGCCTTCTCCCACAAACATCAAATAATGTTCTCAGCTTAATAGACCAGGAGTTGAGGTCCTCTTGTTTACTATGGGACTTGGAAACTTCAGACAAATGATTTTGTGTTTGTAGCTACATGACTCTTTTTATGCGGATAACCAAGCACGTGTCACTGGGAACTGCATTCCTGAAATTCACCTGTGTGAGGGATGTTCCTGCAGCACGACGAGCAATAGTGGGGCCAGACACTACTTCATCCAAAGCAACCTTTACACCCAGATAGTTTAAGAACAATGTTGTTTTCTGCAATAACCATCTCCAGTTTTAAAACACGCTAAAAAACTAACAAGGAAACGGTTCTTTCCATTTTATGCTCAAAGCGTTTACTTGCCCTCTGGGACATTTTCTGCATTCTTATGTATTATGTAAATGAGATCTAAATCTAAAATGTGATTTGTGTACTTGGAAGCACTATGTATTCATCCACATAAGAAGCAACGGCAGATGTTTACAAAGAAGTGCTCTGCTCTCCACACACAGCATTCAACAACTCTTCTTCCCCTAAAATGATGTTCTAAGGTGCAGCAACTGAGAGATACAAAGGAATGAAAGCAAAAAACACATCCTTAAGAAGAAGTATTTTTACATAGAGTCGATGTTAAGCATGACCTAACATCTGAAGAGATTACAAACAGTTTACTTAAACTGAATTTCTGCTCGTGACAAAAAAATTCCTGTACACCCACATGTTTCAGCTTCCTATCAGTGAAATGAAAATAACATTTAAAAGCTCAGTAACATAAATGTAGGTTTCTATTTATGACATGCTGATACCCTCAGTGGAGGACATGACACTGTAATTAATAGTTGACTGATTTTTTTTCTGGAGTTGGAGGAAAATGGAATCTAGTAATTACCAGAGATCTTCTGAAGGTGATGTAATCAATTACATCAGAAGCAGAAGCAGTCCCGGGAGAAGGGACATGTTGTGTGAGGACTCCTTCCCCTTAGGTCAGTCTGCAATGTACCAACACTTTGTGATACTCATGTTTTCTCTCTCCTTACACATTTTGTCTGACAACTGAAAAATGTAGGTTTTCTAGCAGCAGGGACAAAGTTTGAGGAAAATTTGAACTTTTGGGGGTTCAAAGAAACAATGAAAAATTGAGTCGTTTCTAAAGGACTTCATGTAGCTGAAGATGTGAAAACCTTTTTGAGCAATTTCTAAAGGACCTCACATAACAAAAGATGCAAAAGCTTTTTTTTAACCGATGCAGCCAATACAAACCACTGCTTTTTTTCAAGTTGTTTACATCACTGAGCAACCATGGCTGGATTAATTTTCAATCAAGTCACTCTTGAGAACACATTGTCTTCAATTCTGCTTCTTGAGGGGAAAATGTTTTATTTCCAGTAGACCCACTGATTTAAAATTTTACAGGGTTTGTTCGCCAAATGGGTACAGTTAAGTTTGTCTGGAGCGTTGTAATAAAGAGAATAACATCATTAATCTCTTAGACTTTATTTCATCTTCAGCAAGCTGATACGTAGATGGCCACTCTATAATTTGGTGATTCTTCATGTCCTCGTCTGCTCCTATAAATATCTGCGTGATGTTGGAGAGCACATTATGGTTTTGGAAAGGTGAGTTGTATTTTTCTCGGTGAAGTACTAGTACCGTGAACAATTCAAAAGTCCTGGTGGGCTTTGTAACTGCTGCAGGAATCCCAGACTTTGTTCAAGGTCCAGCCAGAGTTTATAAACTCTACAGGACCTCACCGACAGTTTACGAGTTCCACAACATCTCACGTGGATTTGACAAACCCTCTGGAGTCCGGGAGGTTTTATAGCCTCCATAGGAGCTCCTGCTGTTTTATAAACCTTGCAGGAGAACTTGTGTGGGTATACAAACATATTCAGTAGTCCATCAGGATTTTATAAAATCATCAGAAGCTTTTATTCTTTGTCATGTCTATCCCCTCACCTCAGTATTCACAGCCTGAACATACAAAACAAACCATCTCTACCCTGACACTTAACGTTTTGTAAGATCACCAAAAAGTCCTTTTCATCGCACAGTTGTTAGATAGCTTCACGCAGTTCTGCTATGAAAGATCCTAAAGCTCCAACATTTTCTTTGTTTTTGAGGACTCACATTCCAGTAAAACAACAGTGCAGAGTGACATAAGTGCATACAGTGGAAAATTTAGTGTCAAGACCTATAGCAATTTACTGCAAAATTTGAAATCAAACCAAAATGCCAGTTTTCATGGACAAAAGTTAAAACAAACCTGTAAGGAAACCAAGATCAAGTCATTTTGTTGTAAGACATTCACATAAAAGGGTTATAAATCCTCTATGACATGAAAGATTTTGATTTGAACAACATCTGATTCATTTTAAATTTCCATTAGTTTTAATTTCCTTACCCAATGAAATATACAGACCTCATGAGAAATTGCATATATTTGCCTGCATAATTTAGAAATATATAATTGTAAAGGTAAAGCTTACAGTAGAAACCTACTAAAATGTTCATTGAAGAAAAATTCTGCAATAATCAGCTTGTGAATTCTAGTTGTGCATTAATTTTAATAGGGATTGCCTGTTGCCAAACACAGTAGCGAAACTCTGCCATTTATGAATAAAAAATTTATGCTCAAATGCTACTTTTTTTCAATCAGAAGGTGCACACCAAGACTGCAAACGGACCCAGTCCTCGATTCTTTACTTGGAAGAATGTCCTTTCATTATTTTCAGTTTGAGATTCATTGGAGTAGAGGTCAAGACTAAGCCCAGCATTTCCTTATTTTCATTAAAAGTAATGCTCCTTCTCATTGTTCAATTGCTCTACATCATGTTATAGCAAATATGTTAAATATGGGAACAACCACGACTGATTTTTAGTTAAGTTTAATACCAAGAACAATGTAAGTTTCTCATCTGGAGACAGACGATTTATGAAACATTACCGATGAACATACACATCACACACACACACACACGTTCCCCTGATGAGATTAGGAATTAACATCTCCAGAGGAGGCATATGATGTCTGTTAATGTGATATCACACCCCACATATATATTTTTAATGTATGTGAAAATATTGCCTCGGGATTTTTTCCTTTCTCTGCAAGCTTCTCATATTGTACTGAACAAAGATTGCACTGCCATGAGGGTTTTGTTATTATCCTAAATAGTCAGATTTAATAGGCAGATATCATTATATTTGGGGGGGCTGGATATAGTGGGATAGAGGCAGCATTAACTTGTTTATTAACACTAAATCTTTGTAGTCTGCCTACCTTACTTTTAGTGATCCTGTAGCTGTCATTAAGCATAGAGTGAGCGAACTGGACAAAATCGACACTTGGGAATGCCTTTTTTCTTCTTGCTCCTGCTTGTCTATCACTGTACGTGGCCCAGCAGTCCAGGAATTAAGCTAGAGAAGACAGGTACCATTCAAATCCACAAAAGACCTATTTTTTCCTCTATGGATTGGATTTTTTTTCCCCCATTTTGGTTGTAGTGATGCATGATACCTTGCCATCATCGGCTTCTTGGTTTTCATAGGCTGTACTCTAACTGTTACTGAAAAATAGAATTGTTAAGGTCAGTTAATGATGATCTAAACAGCCATAGGACTTCTGTGGACAAGACAGGTTACATACATTTTAGACACACCAGAAAAGTAAATGCTGGCTACGCATTCTAGTTCTCTAATATATCTGCCCTTTTTGTAGCTACATCATTTTGGGTCACTATAAATTCTGGCAATGAGGAAATTTTGGCAGCTTCCGGGAAAAAAACAACAATGTAAATGCATTTGCGTTTTCTTCCTTTATATCCTCTGATGTATCACATTTCTTTTTCCTCATATTTCACTCCTTTCTGGGCATTGTGGCAGCATTTGCAGAGACAGATGAATCACTATGTGGTGACGAAACATTTTTAATTTTCTTTTTTTTTTATATAATTTAAATTCTATTTTATATTTAGTGCTTCCTTTAAGATTACACACACACACAAGTCCCACGACCAATATAAGATTTCTACTCTTAATTAAAAGAAAGTTGTTTTTTGGTGGGGGTTTTTTGTCATTATGACAGCAGGAAAAAGTTCTGGAAACTTGAACTCAAAAACTGTAATATACATGCAATGTTTTAAATATCATGGGTTTTATACTGTTTCTCATTATTTTCTGGGACTGAGTGCAAAAGCTTTGTGAGTAGCGATATTGCTGTCTTGTCCATGTCTTGTCCTTTAGATTTTTGTCCTTAAGCTCTTCTGAACAGGAATTGTAATGTTCTTTATACGTCTGTGCCTAGCACACTGGGATTGACAAGATTTGGGGCTCTATCAGCTGCCAACATATACAAGTGAAATAAAAAGAGTTGAAAACAAAACAAAGAGTCTCTTTAACATCTTTCATCCTTTGAGTGAGGGGATTTAGAAGAGAAGAAAAACATTAATTCCTCTGCTTTGTAGCTATTGCACTGGGATAGTGGATAGGCAAAGAATAAGGTCTCTTTCATTTAAATAACTATCTTTGTGCATGTCTATACTTCAGACTTCATTGCAGTATGCAGATATCCTAATATACTAGCACAAGAGCAGTTGTCCTGCTGCAAAAACAGTATTCCTGCTCCTCGCTACCCAATCGGGGGGGGGAAGGGGGGCAGAAATTTAAAAACCCAACAAATTTGTAAATCCTTCCAAAGGCTGCAGTGAACTCTGCAGGTTGGATTCTAGGTCTTTCCATATGTTAATATCATCTAATGTGCCCTGTGCATCAGCTGTGACCACACAGTAGGGCAGCCCTGACCGCTTCCAAGGTACAATATAGTCTTCAGGAAGAAGAACCTTAAAGCTTCAGGTTTGGTTGTGGAAAAGAAATCATTTTTCTAGTTCTGTAATTAGCTGCTTATCTCACTTTTCTGTCGAATGGGTAAGTCCACTGATGGCTTTTCATTCTTTTTTGCAATGAATAACACAATGGGTACTGAAAGATGGAGGGGACACCAGGTGCCTCCCGGCTAAACTGGTAAAGTCCAAATGTTGATGTTTGTCAGGTAAAACCTCTAAACCTCTTTAGGGTCATCTGGAAGTGGGCAGTACAAACGTGGTGATGATGATGATGAATCAGCTGCGATTATCCTATTTCACCTGAAACCACCAGGCAGATTTCCTTTCTTGTACCTTTATCGTAAAGTAAATCCTTTTCAAGGGGCCAGTGACAACTCTAATGGATAATTTACAATCTACTGAGCTTCTGGATTAAATAACAGTGAGTCTGTAAACCAACAGGCTTCAGAGAAAACACTAGTAATTTGTTTATTGCCCTCCCTCAGTTCCCCAATTACGATTGATCTCCGCTTAGCAGTCTAGTGCTGCTAATTGTTTGGAAAAGAATGAAATGACTTAATCTTTATAGGCATCTTCTAGCCTAGGGTTTGACTTCGTAATTCACTGTGTCAATCTCTCTAAGGCAAAGATAAGTGGAGTGCGTAGTTACATACTGTACTTTAACAAATACTTAATTTATAAACAGAAAAGCCCAAATAGTCTCTGCTAAGTATCTGACAAAACGGTGCCACTGATGGCATCTGGCTTTATGCCACTGATAGGCAGGCAGGAATAAGCCTAAAAGAGCTCTTGTCTGTGCGGCTGTCCTGGCAAGGCTCACGCTTGAGTCAGAATTTAATCAGCTCTTTATCTCCTTACCGCTTCTAGGGTGTCAATCGCTGCAAGTATTTAACGCGGGGAGGAACCTCTGCAGATGCAATCACTTTGAAAGGTTTCATGAGCTGCTTCTTAATATTATTTTTGGTTGGAGACTGCTTAGCTACTAACACTTGCATTTTCAGAACACAAAGGCACTAGGACTTATGATATTAAGGTCTTAAAATATTATTTTGGGGGGTTTCTGAAGTCTTCAGTATTGAAAATTCCGTATTTGAGGATTTCTATTCTCCTGCTCTTGCTGGATGTCTTTTACACTAATACTGCACAGTCTCTAGTAATTGCAAGTTGCACCAAAAACATCAGTGTACAAGGGGAGTATAACTCTTCAGTTTGTGGATGAGATATTCATGCAGAAGTCACAAATTCTGGCACCTGCTCCAGTTCAGGTTGGAAAGTGTTCATGTTGTTGAAAACAGTTTTCATAAAAATAAAATAGCTTGAGAATGACCCACTTTTTTATGTTTTTTAACCTAGTGGTCAGAGCATTCACTTGTGAGGTAGGAGATCTTGTTCTTCTTTATAGAAGTAGGAAGACGGAGAGATTAGAAATCCGGTTATTTCTATACATCTGAATGCTTTTTCTTCGGTGATAATTACAAAAAAAAAAAAAAAAAAAAAAAGAAAGAAAAGACAGTTTGCTGTTATTTAAGACTTACGCATTTTCTTTCAGTAATCTTATGGTTGACCTGCCCACATTGCAGGGTCTTTTTTCAGCATCCCATAGGAGCAGGATCCAAAACTCTCCCAATACACTGAATGGTGTGATTCGCATCCTTCTCAAGTCAGTAGATGTATTAATGAAAAAATAAGCAAGATGAGTTTTTGCAGAACTCCTCCTTACCAGTCCATTTTAGAATAACCACCAGTAAATCAGTGTTGTATTCTGTGCTGGTTTTGCCTGTATGTCAACAACATTATTTTTGCTTTCAAAACTTATTCTGCATACTTTCACACCATTGAGGTCTGACAAAGAATCTTACTCCAGTCACTTCTTTCTCATGTTTGCTGTTCTCCAGTCATACAAAGCTACTTCTGGCTCAGATCATGGAATAATTAAACGGCAGGATTGCTTTGTTCCAGATGTATGTTTGCATATGTTCTTTCCCAGGTTTCAACTCCCATTTTCTGAGTCAACTTGATTATGTTGTGTGGTATAAGCTTAGGGGGCATCAGGAGAAATTATTGCACTTGTCAGAGAATCAGCAGTGGAGGATCAACAGTCAATAAGAGAGGATCATTAGAACTGATTCAGATAGGGCCTCTTGGGATAAAATAGTTGGTCAGAGCAGGAAAATCAGTCTGCTCAAGTATGCTAATAACTCAGTGACAGAGGTTTCAACAGACTGATTAGTAAGGGATACCTGACAAAGGGGACTGCAACTTCATAAGAAGGGGACTCTCCTATTGACCACTAAAAAAAGAAAGAGGTCAGAAGCAGAAAGGCTGGGAAAAAAGGGGGAGGGTGATAGCACACACAGGGTTTTTTTCTGAAAAGTAATAAAAGTTCCAGAGCTTTTATCATTATTTTATGGAAGTGAACTGAGACAGAGGAGAATATCTATGTGTTCTGACTGAGCCTTTCTGTAAGCCCCAGTGCCCATAAATGTGCTGCTGTGGTACTGCGAAGGGTTAATGCAGGTCCTGGGGTTGACTTCTGCTTTGCATGGGTTAGGATCTGCGTGCAGCAAATGAGACAGAGAAACCACAGAAAGGCAGTGCTGGAGTCCAACAGAAACAGTAAAAACGCATGAGGTGACGGGCAGTCAGTTCAAATGGACCAGCAGCTCAGTGCATGTCCATCATGCAAAGCTCGGTTTGGCTTTCGCGACTATTTTCCAATCGCAAGAGATGAACCCGTAAAGTAGGTCAGCTGGCACAGAAGCGAGTGTACATAGTTCCCAACAATTTCAGTTGGTGAAATGAATATACATATCCAGAGCAAGAGTATAATCTTATGTTACAAGTATATTTGATCTAAAATAAATTGCAGTGAAACTTGCACTAAGGAGGAATTCCAGTAGGCAATATCCTCTCTTAAGACTGCTTCAAAGTATCCTCAAGATTTCTAGTACAATTATATCCAGACTTAGTAAAATGCCAACTCCACTTGGCAACTGACTTTTTTTTTATTCATAGTCCCTGGAGTGGTAGCTTAAGACATCCCTCAGTATACTTCACCTGTCTGAAACACTTTCACATGTTCATAGGGCTAAATTAAACTGAAATTACTCTTTTTTTATAATCCACAGTACAGCTCTTAGATAATCCCTAAAATAATTCTGAATAAAAATATTCCATCAAACAAGCTTTCAGCATCTGCTCATTACACTGTCTAAAGTTAGTATGCAATATATTTCTAATTCTTTCAATTGTTTTCCTCAGATTTATTCTAATTCTATGCTAATAAGTATGAGTACTAAATTCCTGATGCTTCTGTGGTAAATAATACATTTAAAATCTCAAGTGAAAGGTTTAGATCAGGAAGTAAACTGACTATCTGCAATGTAGTAATGGCTGAGAAAATCTTTGAAAGGTTGTGGATATGTGAGAATGCATTTCCCCAAATTTATGCTTATAAATTTGAATTTGAAATAATATCATCTGAATAGAGATGAACTGCTTAAAAGCAACACATTCACCAAGACTTCAAATTGGATTCTAGTAGAAGGGGGAAACAAAAAAAAGCAATCATCTGCCCTCCAAAATCCACTTTTCTCTTGTTTCGGTGTTATTCACTACCATTTACTGAGTAACAGCATAATATCCTTGATGTTGTTGACAGCCTGCCTTCCCTTCACACTACCGCCCGAAGCACAATGTAATGCCTAATTTGTGTCACATCTGAAATTAGAGCTAAACCTGTGATTCACAGGCCAAATTGTGTGCCTCCAGGCGGTTCCATCTTCGTACCTGCACCGTCACCGTGAGATGGTCCCTCTCTTCAAAATGGTCCTCAGCAGAGCGCTAGCTGGGCACAGGCATCATGTCACTCTCACCGTTAGATGCTCACCATACTCTCGAGCTTTGCCCATCGGTGCCTTACCGCTGTTATTAGAGGTACCGGCACCAGTGGGGGTCTAGGGGTAACTTTTTGCATTTCTTTAAGTTTATGGTTCACACGGGACCGAAACACCTCCAGTTCTGTTTTCAATTTACTTTAATCTTTATTATTAAAATACAGCTGTTATCAGCTACACGCTAATGAGCAAACAATACTGAAAAGGGATTCTGAAAAATAATGTTGTTGAGTGCTACGTTTTCTTGCACATTGAGTTTATGTACATTAGGTTCAGGTTCTGAATTGTAAGAAGTCTGAAGCAGCATTAAGCTAACAGTGTTAGGTAACTGTCTCGGAGGTATGAAACAATGAAAAACACAATGAATGTCTATTATTCATACAGTATGAATGCTTTCTAAAGTAACTCAGATGCTTCCTTTTTACTTGATAGTGCTTTTTGTTTCCTCTATTAAATAGTGCTTAAAAACCACAACTTCAGTCAATCAGTAAACAGGATCATTACTTCTAAGTGTTTCAGATTCCGAATCAAGGGTTTCATTTAATTTTCCAAGTGGAATAATGCATATAGATGAGGATGTCAAATTGCAAATAACCTGTATTAGAATGGCGTGTACAGTGCTTATGGTAAGTAATCAACATTATTGACTTAGCTTAGGGATTTAAAATGCTGAAAAACACTAACAGAATAAATTGATTGGAAGAATGGAGATGTGCATCGCTGTGTTAAAAATCTGAAATGAGAGTAAAATGATGCAATAGTATTTTGTAATTCAGAAATATATATGCATAGATATACATATAGGTATATATGGATAATGCCAGTATTATTGATTTAAATTTCCATAGGGACGAAAGAAAGCATACTGACTTTGATTTGAATGGTTATGCTGGGATTCATTATCAATATGTTAAAATAAAAAATAGTTGGCTACATCACACCCCTGCTGACTAGTAGTTAATGGCCATCAAGTCTTACTTTTCATAGTTTTGAATGCTATTTATTTTTTCTTCCTTCTATAATCACCATTGTCACGCTGGAAACCTTTCCAGAGATAATGACAAAATTCAAATGATTCATTTCTAAATCCAAATACTGTGGACTTGTATCTGTCAGTGGGAGCATTACCACGTAATGCTTAGCGATTTCTTGCATTTCAGTTTGAACAGTCAAGGCTGCCATGGTGAAGTGCCTCTCAGCATTTTCATAATGGACCCAGGTTCGAGGTTTTTCTGTAACCCAGAAGTACACATGGCCGGAGCTCGGAATTGGACTTTTATTCATAGGGTGCTTCAGACTTGTGCCGTAAGCAAGCTTAGCCAGGAAAGATACTGCTGCTTGTAAGCATTTCATTTAATATTTTCAGCTGTAGGTGAATGTGATCCCTGGATTTGTTTGTTGTTTGTCATTTGCGGGTTCAGTGTATCAAACACAAAGCATGCCAAAGCCCAGTGGTGATATTCTTGCCCATATTAAAAACCTCTTTAATCCCATGGGTCGTCTTGTTGATTTCATTGAGACTATTCGCTGCGTTAAATATTAATTGCAAGAAGTATACCATGATCTCGCCCTGAGTGCATAGAGGCTGCCTGCGTAGGAACCCCGGTTCACAAGTGTTTTCACTGCAGAGTCACCTTGGGTTGATATCTTGTCAGATCTCATAAACGTCCTACCCAGCAGCTGCGGGACAGAACCTGGAGGGAAACCCGGGCTCCGACGGCTGCTCCTGAGTGGAGGCGAGTGAACGTCCCCGTGGTGATGCCACGTCTGGGCTAGGATAAAAGCAGGCGATGCTTATGTTCCTTAAAGGTCTGCTTTCATGAGGGTTTTTTTGGTAGAAGTGAGTTATTAAGCTCCGCGGTCCTCGGCTGACACAGTTGCATGCTGATCCAAGATCACTGCTGCCCTTCTGAATTGGCGTGCAGGGTTTCTGCTGCGTTTTACCCTGTAGGTCACTAGGTTTGTCACGGATAAAGTATTGTCTATCTACCTGTAAATAGGTATAATTTGGAAAGCAACAGGGGATTTCATGGGATGGAAAGTGCTGTATAATGGCCCAGTCCTGCAGTTGTTCCTTGAAGCTATGCTAGTGGTAAGTAGTAATGGGTCAATGCCTCCCTCTGGTTTTGAAAACATTAGTGGAAATTTTGCCTGAGCAGAAACTGTGCCATTAGGCCTGTGTGTTAGATGCTTTCTATACACCTGTTCTATCATGCAATGCTTGTGCTGTAATAATAATATTATATCATTGCTGTTCATCTATGTTAAGCTACTCTATAAACTGCCCTAGTGAAGTGAACAATCCGTTTCCACTGCTTTGCATGGCAGACATCGTTTGTAAGCTCACCCAAACATTTACATCTGTATGTGCCTGAGTGTGCGTGTGTGGAAATATACGTATTAATTACAAATCCCCCCATGTTAGCCTTGCAAATGAAACCATGTTCAGTTAAGCGCTTGAAGGCTGTGATGCATGAAATGCCAGACGTCTTGCTGCCCATGCAACTTAATTTGGACTTCTAGGGTGTCCAGAGTATCTACTTACTGATGAAGGGGGAACTTTCTGAAAATTGTAGTCAGATAATTAAGTTCTTTTTTTTTTTAGCTAATAGGCACAAAAGGACTAAGAATTTTTATGGACGATAGTAAGGAGCAATGTTTCTTAACTTCTAAGTGCTTGACTTTCACCTAACTATTGCTTCTAATATTTTTCTTAAATCACATTGTCACATAAGTAGCTTCTTCAAGAGAAAAATTAAGAATACATTGTATTATTTATAGCTGTAAAAAAATAAAATGTAACAAAAATCCCATCCCTACCCCCAGTCCCAGAACTACTCTTCACAATTGCAAAAACCTTCCTTTCTTTTATAAGTCAACAAGTGCTCTTGGGCTTTGTTAGTCCTGGAGTTTATCTGGCAAAGGTTTGCCGTTGCAAGAAAAGGAAGGGAAAAACGCGACCGGCCGCTGAGCTGGTCAGTGGCATTGAAGCACCTCGTCTCGCCTGTCCTCAGCCCGGTCCCTGCGGGGGCTCGCACCCCGTC
>NW_009187978.1:0-16005 GCF_000690835.1 Fulmarus glacialis
CCTATCCCAGCTGAAACCAGGACAGAGGGGTTGCTCTGTGGGTTGGCAAACTAAATATAAACACCCTGGGAAACTTAGACTTGCACTTTGCTTGCTAGCCTGTTTCTTCATTAGTGTGACCTGTGCTAACCAGCTAGAATCTGTTTAGTTGCTTTCAGCCTGAAAACTGAATGTGAAATTGAGTAAGCTTTTTGCAAGTAGCTTTCCCTCCCCTGCCCTGCCCTGCCCTGAGTATTTATGCCTGTGTACTAAATCCATATAGCTTGGCAATGCTTTGTAATACAGAATTGCTTGGGTTCCTCCTTTTCCTTTTGTATTTTTCCTAATTTGTATTTTTATAGCTGTAGTATTCAGTGGTTTAAGATCAGGACATTAGTTTTGTCATTGACATTACCAAGAGGCAAGATCAGGCAAATTCCTAAAATTTTTTGGCACTGGGTTGTGCTGTTTTAAGCTGTTCTACAGCTAGGTGATTAAAAAAAAAGGTACCCCCTATGCATTTAGGTCATGAGATTCAGCATAAGTGGTTACAGACAGTGCCAAAGGCACAGAAAATTGGATGGGAAGGGCATCTGGGGAATTGTCTTCTGCTCGCTGTCTGTGACTCTGGTGCTTAGTGGTTTGCTACAGCCATGATTGCTTATTTTCCCTGTTTCTTGTTGTGCATTAAAATTTAGGGCAAAATACCATCACTCCAGGACCATCCCCGTGTGGCCTGGGACATCTGATCACTGCTTTCTGGAAGGGGTGGTGTGCCCTCTTCCTTGTTACAATCTGTTGTTCTGTTGCACAAACTTCTAGTTATTCAATGTTACAAGAACAATAACAAAAGACATTTAAAAAACGCTAGATATATCATGACTTGTCAACTTAAAGATTTATATTCTCACAAGGTCATTATTGGCAAAAGTTTCAATTCTGGCAATATTTATTTCTCAGCTCAAAGAAATCTGATATTCAGCTCAACAGATGCCAATTTCTTCTTAGTATTTAGACACATCCATTGGTGAAATCCAGTACTTCAGAAGAGAAAGCATTACAAAGACAACAGCAACGATCATGTTTTGCATTATCATTCCTACTGCATAATTTTTCAACAGTGAAGGCTTTAACAAAGCCTTTTGAAAAATTAATCACTACTTCTATTCTGTGCATAGATAGGATGAGTTTGGGAAAATTAAACCCTGTGAGTGTCCCACTATTTAAAGAATGATTATTGAAGAGTATAGGATGGAATAGGTAGTCATGTCAAGGGAATACCCTTATCACTACTACTCTCTTTGTAATCACATGTGGTATGGCAATACAATTAACCATTATGGAGTTCTGCTTATTTTTGTTGAAATTATTCTGCTTTTCCAAGAAAACAGTAACCATGAATCCCATACTTGGATTCAAAATATGAATTTCAGTGCAAAGGAGAGAATCTGAGGGTGGCGATATTGAATGTGTATTTTTACTTCAATTTCTTTTTAATGCTCTCATTTTCTTGCTTTTAATATTGATCTATATTTTTTACATTAATTAACTTGAACCCAACATCTTAATATTGTATCAGGGAAAAATGTGCATCTTTAATAACCTTGGAAATCTTGGGGCATGTGTTATGTTGGAGATTAGATTACAAATTTAGAAGAGATGGCTTGCCTTTTCTATGGTAATAAATAGGGATGTGTTAAACAAAACAGAGCGTCACATGCACCTGGCTGTTCAGTACAGTGATGTTGTTCAGACAAAAGCTTTCAATAACTCAGTCGCTCTCAATGCTTCTTATTCATATGAGCAAACTGGTTAGTGCATGCCATGAACCATAAAAAGCTGGAGACAATAAGATTAATATACCTATAGAAAGTAAGCTTTACCAACATGTTTTATATATAAATTGCAGATAGATTCACATACATTCATACTGCAACATACATCACCAGACACTCACCAGCGTGGGACAGACTCTCAACGTGGCTATCAGTAAGATGGCATCAGTAGCTGGTTTTTAGCAGTCGAGGATCTGTTTCATTGTCCATCCAACATACATTGCCAGGTTTGAGTGGATAAAGCAGTAGTAATTCAGGAAGTTAGTGACAGAGATGGAGAGACTCTCCCCTTCCTCCTTCAATATTCAGTGAATCTCCTCTTGAAAAGTCCTGAAAAGAAATAGAGCAAGGAGAGACAGGTGTGCTCACAGACATGCACGTGTCTTACAAAACCCAACTTCATCTGCGAGGGCTGGATCCTAAGCATCTGCCTCAAGACATGCTCCAGGGTGTGAAAGCCTTTACAACATGTAGCTTGCCCCTTGGACAGCTAAAAAACATACTTAAGCAAAAAAAAATATAATCTCATTTCCATCTATGCCCTCTAAGAAAGGAACGCACAATGCTGTTTGAGGTTTGAAAATAGCTTTTCAGTCCTAAGCAGTCCTAAGAGATTTTAAAATATGAGACTTTCTAAGAGAGCACACCCTTTTTTCTATGTAGCTGGTAAGCTTTGTCTGATGCTATGCTTATAAACTAAATTACTGAGGTTCGGGCAAGTAACTTAGTAACTTGAAGAGCTGAATGAATGAATGAATGCATGAATATAAATGGAGTGGTAGCATAGCTTAGTAAATTCTCAACACTTCAACTCCATTTATTTCTTGTTAGGCTAAATGCTTTTGAGAAAATTACAAGACAAGCCAGTGTTGGATTAGGCATCTTCTGCTGAAGACTCTGCTCTTGAGAAGGTCATGATTCTCTAAGATGAATGGGTCTGCAATAACAAAAAAGAAATACAGATCCAGAATGAGACAAATGGTACCAACGTAGTTGCAGCACCATGAAGTACTTTCCAGTTCCAGCTGTCCACTGTAAATAGTAGTCTCCTGTGTTAACACCATACAGTTAGTGTGTTCAACTCATTCTCTGATGAACTGTGTTGCCACATCTCCACGGAAAGCCATGGGGCGGCTGTTATGGTTTGAGCAGAGCCTGAGGACTTTCTTCCAGCTGTCACTTCCAAGAAGGTAATAATACATGCCCAATGAACTCAAGAGGAGCGACCACTCATTTATTTCTTCTAATCATAAATTTTGCCACGATTTTAATTTAGGTTGTACTCCAGGCCAGAGCCTAAAAACTTCTACCTTGGTTCGATGGGAGTTTAGCAAAAAGCTTGTTAAGACTGTTGGAGCTCTGCTTGGTTTTGGATCAGAGTCTAGTTTAGTGCTGAGTCACAGGTGATTAAGGATGTCCGATTCTGTCTCACATATTTAGGTTTTACTCGCTTGCTTTAATTTATGCAAAAATTGAAAAAAGCAGCAGACAGACTTAGCACAAGCATGTTGACATACCTTGGTTGTGTCTCAGTACAAATTCTGGAATGATGCTTTTAACCACATGAAGCTATTTTTCTATGACTATTTTTCTTTCTACACAAGGACATACAATACAGTTCAGGAGGACAATGTGCTGCAGTTTATTGCTGAAGTGGAAATAACACTGGAAGTTCAACAGCTAATTTAACTTGCTACCAGTTAGGAGTAATTCAAGGTTCTTGACCTCTTTTTTTTGGTAATTGATGTATCATCAACAAAGTGTTTGGGCAAAATGATGGCCATCCCCACTGGGGAAAATATGTAAATGACAGATGTTACTTAGATACATCATTTCTTGTCTAGACAAGACGAGCTGTTAGGTGAAAGACATGCCATGCTGAGGCTTTGCACTGTGCCGGGCATAAGGGTCAGGTCTGAGCTCCGGGTAGCAATGCAATACGAACAGCAGCGTAATACATTCTTCCTTTTGGCATTAGGATTTTAGGTCTAAAATGTGAAAAAGTACGGCTATTTTCCCAGTCTAATCCTGCAGCAGAGCATCAGCAAGGCTTTCAAAAGTCCCAGTAAACTTAAGCCAATGGGGAGCATAGCTAAAAAAATCCCATTCCTTATTTTATAGCTTCATATGTCTTACTGAATAAAGTCAAAGTCACTTTAAGTATGAGCAATCACATTCAGTGTTACTGAAATACAGAGTCAACACACTGGCAACATACTTCAAAGTAAACTTTAATAAGTATAGAAGTTTCAGGATAAACATCAGAGCAGGGCTGAGCTTTGCTTCACTCTGAAAAGTCATCCATCTAATGGCTGTGTCTCTGAATCAGATATTTTAATCCTCTTAGAAGACTTAAAATGATCCACTCTGAGAGTTACTCTGCCATTTCTGTATTTAACTAATGGTAAAATTTAACAGGAAATTCACACTGTTCACAAAATTCAGTCTCTTCATGGAGTCTCTTAATGAGAGAAATTTGTCCATTTTACTGGGAACCAAGGAAATAAGACTTTTAAAGTTTAGGTTAAGACTTTTGAAGATGGGTGATGGATTTCTTCACCCTGCTTTGAAAAAAGCTGAGTGATTGGATATATAGGTAAGAAAATAAAATATAAAACTGCATGGACTTCTCCTTCAGATATCTCTATGCTTGACAGAGCAGGCTCCTACTTTTATAAGTTTTTTAATTTCACTGGTATTAACATGGAAGTCACAAATGCAGTGACAAATATAGAATAATTACTATGGCAGCCAATTCCACGATCACCTCACTTTGCCCCCAGAGCCAAGCGATAATAACTAGACACAGGCATGCTACCTTGCTCAGACTAATGGATTTTACTCAAGTCCTGTCCATGTTGCTTGTGAACATTATTTATATGTGCATTTTTTTCCCCAGAATAAATATATGGCAAGTAGGACAGATTCAACCTGCAATGCACAGCCCGCCTTGCAAGTAAAATTTTCCTTCAGTCACTGGTGTAACAGAGTAACAATATTTCTAGTAGTATTTTCTTGGTTATACTGTCACTGTACAGACTTTACTACCACTTAAAATAGCAGTGTATGCCAGACTCCTGACCTACCAACCAGGACAGCGGTCCTTTGATTTTGCACCATTGAAACACTAATGTCATACTGTTATTTTTAAACACTTGGAACGTACCATGCCACCCAATCTGGTATTAGCAAATCATGCCTAGGCGTTATCTCTTTTCTTCTGCTGCTCCAGTGGAGCAGTTCATGCTGCTTTTTCCTGTCTTTATCACAGCACTAGCATTTGAGATACAATTAGGAAAAATGTGGTTTTGTTTAAAAATGGACTTGAGTTCTAGATATTTTTAAGTATGATCATTAACAATTATTAGAAATAGCGGATATCTTTACCAGTATAAAACAAATAAGGTCAAACAAGCTTAAAGGACAACAATTTTCCCCTCTTTGAGAGAGTACCAGTTTGGCAATTGAAAGAGTACAGCATTCAAAGAAAAAGATGTAGCCTTTTTTATGTTCCTTGCTGAAGCCTGAAGATACTGCAGAGATTTTACATATCAGTCTTTGAAAATAAAATACATGATCACTCAAATACAGACCCACGACGCATTCACATGATTTGAATGATACACTCGGACAATTTCTGATTATTGATTCATGGCCAGATCTGGTTAGGCTAACCTATAATGACTTGATTGGCAGAATCATCATACACAGGCCTCCCTTTCGCTTCAATTAAAGAAGTCAAATAACCCCAACACCTAGAACTAGTGTATGACTGACGGGGCTAAGGCTACACCTGTTTAGCAAGCCTGACCTCAACCCTGTCTCTGGCATGAGCAGCACGCTCAGCTTGGTTTCCAAAACTGGCATCCTCAGATGCACTGAGTCATCTCTGAACCTGTGGGTGAAGATAGTGATGACAGTGCTCCTGGAAACATCTCTAACTTCCCACTCAGTGAACAAAGTTCCCTGTTTTGTTTGGCATGCACTAAGCGAGGTTACATCGAGCCTCAGGGGAAGGAGGCTCTGGGAGGCTGACATTTTCAGCAAAAATGTGTGTGTTTTTCTTCTCATCTCAAAGAGAGGCTTTGAAGCTTTCACCCATTCATCCTGCATGCAGCTCTGCCTTCTGGCCTTAAGTGACAGAATGACTCTCTTGCTTATGCAATAAGAGATTAGCGCAAAAGCTGCCTTTGCACTGATCTATGCTCCTGTTGGGGTCTGTGAAAGGGCTTTATCAGGCAAAAAGTCCAACAACCCCTTTCTTCCCTTGGCCTGTAATCGCTCCCCCCATTTGCAATGCTGGGGAGGCACATCATGGTAAATAGCAGCTGTTCAGGGACCACGCTGCACCTTGCAGGAGGTGAAGATAGGGTGTCTGCATGCAGTGGGGCAGATAGGCCTCATGCTCCTGTTGGGGTCTGTGAAAGGGCTTTATCAGGCAAAAAGTCCAACAACCCCTTTCTTCCCTTGGCCTGTAATCGCTCCCCCCATTTGCAATGCTGGGGAGGCACATCATGGTAAATAGCAGCTGTTCAGGGACCACGCTGCACCTTGCAGGAGGTGAAGATAGGGTGTCTGCATGCAGTGGGGCAGATAGGCCTCTCAGAGGGGGCGAGATGAGCTGCAGAGAGAGACCTTGTTACCCTCCCTCACAACCTCCTACAGTCCTCTGAAAATCATCCCTCCCAAGTCCCAGGAGTCTCATAAAATGGGTAGCAGATCTTATTACAAGTAGCCTTGGACCACAGTAGTGGTTGATCTTTTTTCCACTCTCTTGGTGAGGATGGCAAGTTCCTATGCAGTGGCTATTTCTACAGCAGCAGTAGTCGTCTTTCTCCCACCTTCTTTTATTTCTGGTGATGCTTCCGCCTGCTGGCTTTGAAGATGGTTCTTTCTAATGCAGAAGTCTCAGCAGTGGCGGTTCCAGTTCCATGCTTTAAGGCATTCTTGCCAGCAGTATCATGGAGCTGCTCGGCTCCCTACAGACAAAAAAGACTACAGTTTGCAAATCACCATTGTAGGTTTTAATACTGCATTCATGCCACTTGCAAACATGAGACTTGTAAATGAATCACTGAAGCACAGTAAAACCTCCAGGGACTGGAGAAATCTAGGCAGGAACTGCAGCAATAAAAAAATCACATACCCTGTCATTTTACAGTCCCTACAGTTTTTGTTGCATGGTACAATACCCCTCCGATTGATAAACTTACTTTAAAATGTTTCCTTTTTTTTTTTTTTTTTTTTTTTTTTTTGTATAGACAAACCAGCTGCAGCCCTTTTAGATTTTTCTTGGAACAGAGCTTCCCAATAAGAAGTCTGGAATATGATCCTCTCACATCAGCGTCACCTCAGCTATGTGTGAATCAATTGTGAATCTTAAAGGGTCAGGTCTTTTTTTAGACATCTTTCCAATGAAATAATTGAATTGAATGCAAAATGCTGTATTACTGAGGTTTAGGTCATGCATGGCTCCAACATACCAGTAACCTCAGTATCCATCGGTGCCTTGACAGCGGATATCCAGATAAACTTTCAATATACAGATGTGCTCTGCTTGCTGAGACACTGAATGAAATACTCAGGGCTATGTTTCCTCTCTCTAAAGTAGGGAGCTTATCACCCTTGGTCAGCTATTTAGTGCTGATGGAGGAATTACACAGAAAAATTAATGTAAACAGACTTATGTGACAGCAATAACTAGAGTTCCTGAAGTAAGCGTTGATGCTTAATGTTCCATGTGAACAGCAGAAATGTAGGTTACTCCAGATAGAGTACTCTCAGATGTTCTCCACCATGTACAGGAAAACACTGGATGACAGAATTCCCACTCAGCAAAGCAAAAGGGTAGAGGACATTGTACTTAGCCTCCCTTTAGAAAATATGACATGGGTATAAAATCTCCCCGTGCTTGTGCTTTACCCACAGGGCTTAATTAAATCTGATGAAGGTTAATAACTAGGAATAGGTAAATCTCAAAGTTTACAACATCTAGATTTTATCTCAATGAGCACCTTTTACTTCAGAGGCCAATTATTCTGCTCTTCTAAACGGAGATTGATTGGGTGACCTGCTCCCAGGGCAAACGGCGTAGCGACCCCTCTGCTCAGCTTTGAAAGGGCTGTCTTCCAGGATGCATCATGAAATGCTTAACTGCAATCTGCTGCTTTTTAGTTCTCAGGGGAAGGATTTCACAGCGTTGTTCTGTCTGGTGAAAGAGTTTTCTCACACACCTAGCAGATTTAAAGCATGTTATTTAGATGGCAAGGGCTACTATGTCCTACTGCACCAGAAGGAGGGAATGGACTGTTCAAGCTTTGCCTTGGAGCATTTTTGCAGGAGACTTCTTTTCTAGTCAAATGGGTTTTAGTAAACCTGTTTAAATTCATTGCTTCCCTTGCATATATAATGCAGAATGCCAGAAAGCAATTGGTGTCAGTAGCCTCTGTCCTGGACACTTAGTACTTTCATCCATAAAGCACTTCACAAACATCAGCTAATCCTCGTAATGTTCTTATAAAGTCCTGTAGGTAAAGCATTAGAGTTAGGTAAATAACTCAGTACCAACAGTTTCAAGAATTAAACCCCTTTTTGCATGTAAACTATTGCCAACCCGCTGTGATGTTTTTTCCCTCCAGTCCCCAGCTGTTTTCTGCATTGTTTGTAGAACACGTGGAAGTGGGGGCTCTGGTGCTCTTCCTTAGGAGACATGGCGCTATTTGATCCCTTGACCACATGTGGAAATTTTCTCTGGCAAAACTGGAATGCTGCCAGTGGCTCTCGTTCAAATTCTTTGGGAAACCTGCATCATCTTAAGCGTATGGTTTTGTGGATCAGTTGAAGAGCTGCATGCTGTTCAGTGAGGGATTTCCCACTTCCCCCTCCCATTGGCCACCCTGCTCACGGCCATGCATTCCCACCACTTGTCTTGGGCTGGCTCTGGTGATCACCAGACCAGTCCATGAACTGCCATGGACCTCCCTGACAGCAGAAAGCAAGAGCAGTGACAATCTTGGCTAGCTCTTTGCTACATTAGCGTGTTAAATTGGCTCATGGAAAAGAGCGAGGAGTGCCAAAGCTGGCGCAAGGGAGAACAGGAGACCTGGATGGTCAGGAGAGAGGCCAGGCAGTGAGGAAGGCAGGGCCAGCAGCGGGGCAGGAAGACGACGACCCTTCTGAATGTGTCTCCCAGTCAGTTCTCCTGTGTGGCAATGGGAACAAGCGATTGCTTCCTTTACACTGATGGGGTTGAGCGGTCTTAATGTTGAAGAGAATTATGGAGAAAGACAGAAGTAAAGTAAGAACAAAAAAAGGGAAAGGATATTTGACCAACGAGTCTTTTACCTTCTTTGTTAGAAGCAGGAAATGGCGTGTTGTACTTTCTTTTTTTTATTTAAGGAAACATTGTCATCTGCTGATTTCCCCTGATGGATCAATGCCCTCAAGCCTTTGCATTGCCCCATCGCAGGTAGTCCTCAGACAGAAAATTCACGAATGTGAGACAGATGGGACAGTCCAGAACTGAAGAAAGAAGAAAGTAGTGAAGTGAAATGGGTAATTTCCTAACAACTCCTTATCGTGTTGTGAATATAATTGAAAATCCAAAATGTAGTTATGCATAATGTGAGGCCAAATAACTATAATCTATTGCTCTCTTTAGGTTTTTGCATGAAATTTTATTTACTTTTCTAGCTTATCAGCATAAATGCATGCAGAAAATAATTTTGTAAATCCTACAGCCATTGCATGACAGAAAAATACTCAGTTAATTATATATTACTGCAAATACATTGCTCTGGATTGATTGCCTTATTTTGGAAAGCACTTGTATATGAAATATTTGATGAACAATAACAATAGGAAGCAGGCAAACCAAAACCCAAGAGAAGAAATAAATCTGAAGGAAATAGAGTGCAGCAAATAAAGTACAGAAAAATAAAAGAGCTTTTGTCTCCAGGAAAAAATGGTGAATCTTGTTAGTCGGTTGACTCATAGTCAGATCAGCTTGTTAGGGGTTTTATGATTTGATCCAGCAAATTGCTTAAACATGTCCCTCTGCATATGAGTAATCCCACTTACATGTTTAAGTTAAGCATGCATTTAAATTGTTTGCTGAATCAGGGCCTTCTGAAAGATATGGTACATAAGTACTGAGTAACACTTCTTGGTGTGATGCTAAAGCAGCCACATGTTCTGTGCCAGATGCAATTCTTAGAATTGCCGCATCTGGTCACATATATATTTTCTGGGTTTTGTCTGCATTAGCAACATCTGCAAGTTTTGCTCCTTTTAGCTGGGAGTGAATCCAGTACTCTATTTTGGGAATTACTTTGCTGCCAAAACACCCCTAACAAACTACCTCCATTCATAACAGGAGAGTTCATATTCTGTTCTTCTAAACTTTTTCTTAATTATAAACAGCTTAAAACTCTTTGAATGGTACTATTAAGTCATTGAATCTCACTCTTTTTTAGCTAATTACTAACATTATTTCTATTTTGGGGGGGTATATTTTCATCTTTGGAACTCAATCAGATTTTCTCCTATAAAGCCAAGTTTCATCATTATTCTGTGCTAAAGGCTGAATTTTCAAGCATGCCAATACAGCTGGCATGACATTGGCCTTCCTAATTCAAGGACACAAAGGATTACCCTAAACCATAAGCAGAAAAGATCCACATTTGTTCTATTAATCAAGGTTTTTCTTTTTCGTCAAACGTGATTCGTACTTGCCTCACAGCTAGGTCTCTGAGCAACTCAGTGTTTCCTGGAAGCCCTTTGGTCAGTAAGAGCTGAGCATCGAACCGTGCAGTTTGTCACCTGCCACACTATTTACAGAGCCAATGGATGGGAACAAAATAACGCAGAGCAGTAACTGTCAATAATTCACCCAGTAGTGACCGCTGACATATAAGATATCACCAGGGCAACTTCAGCAAAATCCCATCGCTTCAGTTCATAAGGAGTAACAGGCTCTCTTTCTCTCAGCCTTTGCTTCCTCCACAGATTTTTCACCAGCTATTAAAAAAAAAAAAACCAAACCCACAAAGTTTTGGAAACCGGAATGCATTGTGTTCCCTATAAAAAATGTGAAATTGTAATGGTTGATGTGGCAGGAATGATGGGGGTCCTGGCTTCAGGAGCAGAAACAAACAACAGAGAAAGTAATTCTTTGGGCAGAGGAAGGAAAAACCTGATTTTCAACATCTCTCTCTTAGTCTCTTTCTCCCCCTCAACTGCCTGAGTCTCTGATTGCCTAAAAATTGGTGATCTTATTCGTCCTTTTCACAGTGGGGAACTATCGGCCCTTTAGCTTACTGCCTTCACTAAATTCACAGAAACTTTGTCAAATTTGATTGAAATTCAGCAATAGATTAGAAAGCAGGAGACCAGCTTGTACCTACACATGCAGAATGAGCGATGAAACAAGCCTCATTTCAGTGGGAGATCAAGCTAAAATCCTCCCACTCAGTGAGATGTCTCTGAGATTTTACTCTAGGAATTGAGGCAGTCAGCACTGTCATAGAGAAAAATTCCAAAATCAAAAACAAACAGAAAATGTCAACTGAGGCAGCCCTTTAGTTCATAAACTGAATATTATGGGTATGAAAATCAGGTGGTGAGAACAAACATGCCACCTCGCAGCGCTCGCAAGAGCGTTTGTGCCGTGTAGCGGGTGAGTACGGCTGAGCGTGGCTGAGGGCAGCAGGCTCTGTCCTCCAGGGTTGTCCATGGGGGACGTCAGGGTGGAGTACGGGTGCTGGAATTGTTTGAGGCTCTGTGCAAGACCACAGCCCCTTACATTCACACAAGACTTGCCCAACCTCATCCTCATTTTCTGACAGTCTTAACTTAATTTAATAATGAATTTTGGACAGAGCTTGCATGAAAGATGCTTTATAATATCCTGCAAAGTCCTGAGTGACTCCACTGAAGGTTTCGTGATGTCTTTGATGAAAGATCCCTGGCTATGTAAAATCTTTCTTGATTAGTGAAGTCAGCTGCTGTTGGGATGATTTGGGTGGATTTATTTCCTCTTTTAAATTCAAATTACCTCCAAATAAGTTTTCAAGGCACTGCCTATAGATTAAAGGATAGGAGGAATGTGACACAGAATATTTCAGTAGAAGATTTTCCTCAGAAAACTAATCACTTGGGATTCTAGTTCTGCTAAATAAGTTATGTGAACAGGCCCAGAACTTTTAGCTGCAGTATATATCTGACCCAAAAAGTTACTGAACACAGTCAACATGCCACAGAAGGCAGTGCTCAACAAGGGCACCCTGTGCCTCACGAAGAGCGTTCGGGATCTTGGAAATCAGATCTTTTGCTCCCTCGTGCCTCACTGACTGTCCAGCCTTTGTCCTGCAGCAGCCAGGAGATATTTTTTCATCGACACTTGGGGAACAGGAGAGGCTCGGCAGGACTTGGGAGGCTTCATAGCTGGTTAGCGTGGCTGACTGCCCATCAGCAGTCCTCAGTCCCCCACTCCCAGGTGCTTGCCAGGGTAGCTGGGCTATTGCAGGTGTAAAAGCTGCGGCTGAAGGGATGCCTGAAAACAAGAAAGAACCTCAGCAGATGTCAGAAAAGCATGGTGGCAGAGGAGGGGGGGAGATACACGTGTACCACAGAGAGGCAAAGAAATGAAAGGAGGGAGACTGGCAGCTTGAGATCTCAGGGGGAGAAGATCAGGCAGAGGAACAGCAGAGGAGCTCTGCAAGCACCTGAAAAGGAGAAAGCAGGCTTAAAGATTGTCTCACTTCTTCAGGGACCTGCATATGCAAGTCTCAGACTCATTTTGATTTTACATCTTTTAGAAAGTCAGAGCTGCGAATAAATTGCTATACAACGCTCTTCTAGCCTTTTGATTTATTTTCTTTAAAGGAGAGGTTTAAAAAGAGCCATCTCTTTCACTACTTTGGTATGGAATCGAATAATTTGAGAGTAAGAGAGGGCTGCATTTAAAAATATATTTTAACAGAAAGGAGGTAGTAAATAATAAACACATCCATAGGTATGGGCTTCCTTATATAAGAGAAGATTGAGTACATTTTTGTATAGTTTCAAAAAGAGTGAAGTTTTTTCCTATCATAAAATTCTCTTCCGCCAGTTTAAACACATTTTATGAACTGACTTTAGGACTCTATGTAAATCTGCTCAGGATTCTGAGAAAGGAGAGGGTTATTAATCTGGAAAAAGTGTCTTTGCTTAGAGCCAACTTTAGAATCTGTTTAAAATAGGAATTTTTAACAAGTGAATAGTATTCCCTTAGTTGCCCTTAGATTAGCTTCCTTTCATGGGTGCTGGGCAGAGTCAGTACAATTTCACTCCTGGTAAAAAGTTTTTACATCCCTGAACAGATATTAAACATGATCAGCATAACATCAGTGAATTTGATGAGATCCAGCCCACACATTTTGTTCCTCCAGAGCTGACAGAGCTTTTGCTAGCCCTTATATCCCAAACTAATAAAAAAGAAAGACTGAATGAATTCCCATGACTGAAGCAAATAAAGCCAAATACTAGACAATTTTAACAAAAATAATAAGGTTTCAGTCATTAGTGAACATTGCAATTCTGCTGAAATGAAATGTTCTCAGTGAGCCAAGTGCAAAGCATGTTTAATTCAATATTATTGCCAAATCTTTACTGGCTATGGAGAACCCTATCTTCAAATGTTTGCATCTTACTAGTCTATTCCAACCTCATGTAGGGATAATGTCACTTACATTGTATTGCAAAAGTTCCCACTTTTAAGGGGTGCTGCCTGTGTCAGGTTAGAGTTTTCCTTTATAAAAAGAAAACAGATGTTGTGAATCTGAACACTGATTCGGTGATTTCAAATTTGAGCCTATGTATCTACTGATTTCTTTTATATTGTGGCATGATTTTAAATGTTTGGTTATTTAATTTACTTAGTGAAATTGAAATAAATTAGCTTGATACTATTTAAGTTGAAACATCATTTTAATGGTTTAATTCATATAAGGCAGGCAAATAATGGCATTTAGCTGTTCCTTTGGATCCTTGCCATTTGAGCCCACCAGTTTCCCACTCCTGACAGTCATGCTGGTAGCTCATATAACATTGGCTGTTGCGTAATGTTGCATTTTCCTTTTAGTTTCTCCCAAGCTAAAGCTAAAGGGTGTGCAAGAGGTAGAAGCGTAGCAGGTCATAGCTCATCTCCCTACTTTCTTCAAGCCAGAGCCACCCTGATCACAGAAGTCATCATGGAATGGGAAGGCACCCAGCCTTGAACTTAAGCCCTCACTGGCCTTGAACTTAAGCCCAATAACTCCTTTGCATAAGGCATATGCAAGCTGCTTGGGTCTTTTTCTGAATGAGACCCAGGTCCTTTTTCCCTTCTTCTTTATCTCCCATGCCCATGTTTCTGTGCTTTTGTAAATGCTCTCATCCTTTATACCTCGCACTGAACCAGAAGAACCGCCATGGTTAGCCTATGTTCAGCCATCAGCTTCACTCTTCTGGCCCTTCCATGTAGCCACCTTATACCCATATTCAAAACTTTACACTGCTTTCCTCTCCCAAGGTATCAGTGTCTTGTGCTATTCTAAGACTTTTCATTCAGGTATCCCTTTCTGTTCCAGTTCCACAATGGTGGCAGCTGAGACATTTATGTGTTTACTGTGTTTTAGCATTTAAAGAACATGTCTTACTTTGTGTTGCATCAACTTCACAAGAAGTGTAATATCTAATTGCTGCTGCTCTATGCCCCCTCTTCCTTTATCAGATCTTTACAAAGGCTATGGCTAACGTATTCATCCTCACTGCCAAATATATATGGATATGGATAGTAACAGTGTTGTTTTGTCTAAGTGTTTTATTGCAGAAAAACTAATTTTAGGGTGGTGCTGCATCTATTAGGGTTGGCATTTCCCTTTATACTAAAATCCATAAACAGGCTATCATTAAATTATTGAAGATTTGCATAGTGGACAGGAATTAATTTTTTTACTCCTTTGTTCACAGTTGTAGGATGTCCCTTTATGAAGGCTAGGTCAGGTGCAGCCCCTTGGAGGGTAAAGCAGATGGTTCCTGTCTATCCAGCAGCTGGGCATACGTGGGCGGAAAAACTTTGCAAGACAGCTGAGTGTGGCACGTAGAAGAGTTACAGCACAAAGCTGGGAGCCTGCAGCTCGGGAGGAGCAGACAGACAGACTTCAGAGGCTGGTGGATAGGGATCAGGAGCGATTAGTCGCATTTGTAACAAACTTAGAAAGTCACTGAGTTGACTGAAACCAAGCCTGTAACTGAGGAAGACATGTTTAGGAACGCTTTGTATTTCTGTTCTGCTTGAATTGGTCATTTTGAGTTTTTTCTATTCAATTTTTGGGTTTTGGTTCAAGCACTAATAAAACATTGCTTTCTGAGTTTCAAAGTCTGTCGGTCTTCTTTGGGGATCTCATTATAATGAAAAGGTCTAGGCAGTTCCGTTGCAAAACCTTGGCTGACTTTGGCTTCTGTCACAGTTAGGTAGTTAAGAGACACTAAATAACTCCCTCGCTTATGTGCTTCAAACTGCTGATCATAATGAGTTACTTCAGTGCAACAAAAGACAATTTGGTGAAATTCAGTATTTGTACCATTTGCACAACTTGATTATACTACCTTACAAGGCCTATGTGGACTGAGCTCTGTTCAAAAATCTGCCACAAGCAGTAATTAGAGCAGTACTGCTTTTGGACTATCTGGTCTGTTTGGGATTTGGAAGTTTCTGCAGTTGGTACCTCAAGAGGAGTCTTAGATCAACAGTTTATGTTCTGATCTAGATCACTAGCCCTTTGGGGCTGGCAGTAGCAAGCCTTCACTCTCTTCTTTCCGAATAACTAAGTGTAGATAAACCTGATCCAGGCATTGCCTAGTTGTTGCTCGTTGTGCCTTCAAACTGCAAATTTGCCCCTGATTTGGTGTTTGGATCCTTGTCCTGGATCCTGCAGGGTTGATTTAATCTCCTGGTATTCAAGTGCTGGCCACTCCTTTGGCCTGATTTCTGGTTTCATGTAGTTCCTGATATTGGTAGTTGGTGCTGATGGTCCAGCCACCACCAATTCCTTCTTGTCATGCAGACTGGTGTCTCTGCAAGGGTGTCAGGATCTTGAGATGTCACTCTGAGCTACACACTTCACAGGATAGTGGGTGATAGGTAGATTTAAATAAAAATAATAATAAT
>NW_009187979.1:0-6317 GCF_000690835.1 Fulmarus glacialis
ACGTCAGAGCGCTGGCGGTGCCTGACGTTCCGCCACCTGCACCCGCCGGCCGTAGCCGAGCTGTTGGGAGCGGGCTAGGTGAGGGCTTGGCGCGCTCTGGCGTCACGCTGACGCTGTCACGGCACGGGTCCTCGGTCCCGACTTCAAAGTCACTTTGCGGGAAGTCGCGGGTTTTGACTGGACTGCGGTGGTGGAAACGTGCGGGATTTCAGCTCCGTCATTCTATCTACGCAGGATGGGATAAGGCGTGGCCGGCCGAGAGCAGACACCGTCCGTGACCTCATCAGTGAAGGAGAGCACTCTTCTAGCAGAATACGTTGCAATATCTGCAACAGGGTCTTTCCACGAGAGAAATCGCTGCAGGCCCACAAACGAACTCATACCGGTGAGTAAAGGGAAGGTGTGGGTAGCTGGCGTGAGCAGCTTAGGAAGCAGCAGGGAAGGAATTAAAAAAAAAAACACAAACAAACCACAAAAAAATCCCCAACGAACTCGACCTGTTGATATTTTATTGTAACTGTTAAATTAATCATACTTTTCTTCCAATGCTTGTTGGTGCAATCGAAGTCTTTGTAACTGTGTTTGTCATGGGGAAGCGCAGCAGCAATTTGGGCTATGATGGTATAGGCAAACTGCGTAAATATTTTATCTGCTGCTGTCACGGGCTTACTTTGTAAGAGGGAGAACTTGGGCTCGGTGCTCTGTGCGTGGTAGCACTTTTTATTCTGACTGCCTCCTCTCTGTGACTGGTTTCCTTCCGGCTGGTGTTCTTTTCACACAGCAATTGAAGTTTAGCTGGAAGAGGAGACAGTAACTGAAGAAGTGGCTGGTAACTTGGGCAGTGTAACACCTTAGAAGTGTAGCTTAAACGTTGAGAGAAGAGTTCAAATGCTTAAAATCGCCATCCAGTTGTCTCTCCCACCGCCTAGAATTCATTTTCTGGGGCGGAGACGGTCACGCTAATTTACTGAACTGTACGTGGAAGGCAACTTGCAGTTAAGTTAAAATGTAGGATCAACTCACTCAATACCCAGCTGAGCTTGAACTGAACAGGAGATGCTGGTTTTTTAAACCAAGCAAATACATCTTTTTTTTTCTTCATGTTCCTGCTGCAATATATTTGCAATAAAGTGTGAACTAACGTAGCTCGCCTCACAATCTGGACGCAGCCGCCAACACACCCCCAAACGCCCAAACCAAACAAAACTCCAGAAAAACCTTGGCTCCCATGGTCTCTTTTTCTGACCCAAGTCACTAAGACTAATCTAGATACTAACATTAAACAGCAGTTTCCTCATGCTCTTTGGTCAAAAGATGTTTTTATTTCAGTTGGTTGTATTAGGTGTTGAGCTTGTACGAACTACTTAGCTGAGCAGGGCTTACCTTGGTGTTATTCCTCCGACTTAGTAAGTCAGCATCACCCTCGTTTTGTCGTCCTTCCGGAGGAGCGGTGGCATGGCACGCCGTTGCATACTTGCACACGGTCGGATCCTCCTGAGGGAGGAGACACCTGCTACCTCTCTTCTTCTCATTGCAGTTTGCATGGGGAAGTCTTCCTTGATGACTGGCCTAAGAAAATTTTCTTGGCTTAAGTCTGGAATAAGTTTCTCTTGCAATCTCCATTTATCCATCACAATGTTTCTCAAATAGTCTTCCCTAATGAGCTATTTTCTACAACTTCCTATGTTACTATACTGTTAACCTCAGTTATTTTACTCTAGTTCAGGCTATGTTAAGGATAAAATTTATCTGGTTACAACGTGAATTACATTACTTGTCCATTTCCTCATTTCACTCCATGTATTTCTTGCTCTATAGGTGGATAGTTTCATGGGACAAAGCTTACGTAGTGCTGTGCAAGAGGCTTAAATCAGAAAATACGACAAGGAAAAATACAATTTTAGATTTTTTTTGGTTTTTCCCCTCTGGAAATAATTGTATTATCCAGTAGCATTGAGCATGTACTTCAAAGTAAAGATCTCTTTGGGGTAAAGTGGATCTCTGCTGTTTGGTACACCAGGGCTTTTTAAGTAGGTGCAAGCATCTGAGTGGGTAAAAGGAGAGCTTGCTTGTGTAAGTCTCAGGCTAGGGACCACCACTGGATACTGTGACTCTTCTTCTATACTCAGCTTTCATAAATCTGTTCTGTTATTATTTTTAAGGTGAAAGGCCTTATTTGTGTGACTACCCAGATTGCGGGAAAGCCTTTGTTCAGAGCGGGCAGCTCAAAACTCACCAGCGTCTCCACACAGGGGAGAAACCTTTCGTCTGCTCAGAGAATGGTGAGCCATCAGAGAACAATTTGCAGCTTTCAGAACTAGGGTCAGTCTAGTACTGGAAACATATGCACGGTCACATGGCAAAGATCCATAGAAGCTTTGGATTTTAATTTTGGAGGAGCTTCTAGGGAAGGGAGGAGCCAGGCAGAATCTGCAAAATCATGCAAATACTTATCTAAGGATTGCATACGTTATTATGTAAGTAGGCTATCAGTAACTGTGTCAGTTGATACTAATGTATAAAACGATGGGGCATGTTATGATCCTTGCAACTAGAGCTTTCTGTTTTCAGTCAAACCTAGGGTTTTGTGAGTGAGGAAGGTTGGATTCAGCAGCATCTTCATCCCAGAGGTGTTATGCTTACTCGTTGGTTGGCTGCTTTCCGTAACGTGTTCTTCAATGTCACTTTGTGTTTTTTAAGGCTGTTTAAGCAGATTCACGCATGCAAACCGTCATTGCCCCAAACATCCATATGCCCGACTGAAGAGGGAAGAGCTCACAGACAGGCTGAGCAAGAAGCAGACGGCTGACAATAAAGCTGTGGCTGAGTGGCTAGCAAAGTAAGTTCCCTCACGGTGTCATCTTTCTCTAAATACTTTTAAGGGTGGTCTGAGAAAGCATTTTATTTTTAGGGGCAAAGAGGTCAGATCCCCAACAAACCAAAACCAGCTGTTCCTCCAGTACAAATCAGCCGCCATTGCCTTTCCTTAAAGAAGTGTGAATTCCTGATCAAGACAAAGTTCCTCATGAGACACTTTCTTTTCTTTTTTGGTTTTTTTTTTGTTTTTGTTCTCTGCTTAAATGCTTCTCTTTGCTTGATCAAAACTTGTTAATACCTTGTTAGCTGGTGCTACAGTCTTGCTGAATTTGCATCTGTATGAGGGGCAACAGTTGTGTATGCCTAGGGAGAAACACCTGCTGGGAACAACATGTAGAGGAGAAATCTGTCACAGATGTTCACTTGGGCACTTTACACTTAAAATGATGAATAAAGGAGGTTTCTGACAGCTTAAATGCTACCATGTAAGGGCTGAAAGATAAAGTCAAATGCAGTGCTTAGTCGGATGCAAGCTAGTACTTGGGAGGTGTTTGCCAGCTTTGAACTGTTGGTGTGCAAGTCAGTTGTATATATTTTAAAAGCATTCCCCACATCTGCTTTTGTAGATACTGGGAGACTAGAGAGCAGCGTGCTCCTGCTTTGAAAACTAAAACAATCCAGAAAACGGATCAGGAACAGCAGGACCCGATGGAATACCTTCAGTCTGATGAAGAGGATGATGAAGAGAAAAACAGCGCTCATTCAGCTGCCCGCCGCCGCCGCCTCCAGGAACAGCGTGAACGCATGCATGGCGCACTGGCTCTCATTGAGCTTGCAAACCTAGCTGTGGCACCGCTGCGACAGTAGATAGGAACAGAGTCTGCCTATACAAAATGTACTTCCTGGTGGTACTTAACCAGTTAGATCCTGGGCATAAGCTAAGCACCTTATTTGCTTATCATAGGCTGCTATTCTGTAGAATTAATGAAGAATGTTGTTGCCCCATAACATGGGGTGAGAGAATTGCACTTTTTGTAAGGTAAAAGACAGATGTAAAGTTTCTAAGTATTTTGTAAATATGGGACTGCATAATGCAGGGTTGACAAATTTATGTGTTGTGGGAAGCTAGATTTTGCAAGGTTAACTCATTTCTTTGAAGCAGTTTTCACAGGAAGCACTTTCTGAACAAAGTGTTTGTGATTAGCAGAATGGTACACGTGGCCAAAGAAGGCTGACAAAAATAGAAGTATTTATCTGACTATTTAAGCAAATTTATATTAAGTGGGGGTCTGCAGATAATCGTTAAGCAGCAAAGAAACCATGTTTTTCTAGTGTCCGTATATCTTTACCTAATATCACTGAGGCGGAAGGCAAAGCCTAGTTATCTCAACTTGTAGAGGGGAAGAAACTGCTTCATGCAGGAAACCGTAAGATCGTTCAGGATCTTCACTGTGACTGCTCAAGGTGTGAGGCTTGACTTTGCTGTTTTACATTTTCTGATTTGATTTCAGCGGAATCTCTTGGTAGCACTTGTTATTCCTAACGTGATGTTAGGAACTTTTGCACATTGTTGGTTTATCTGAAAATGATTAGTCTTGCAAAGTCTAGACAAAGGTAAACAATTGGTAATATTTTTTTCAGATATTTTTGGACCCTGTAGTGATTTGGCACTTGATTTTGTTAATAAAGGGAGTATTTACAGGGTGGTATGGATTTGTAGTAAACTATTCTAGATCTTCTATTAGCAAACACTAAGTTTTAAAGTATTGCTTTTATATTAGCAAATAGAAGCCTCCGTACTTTCTGTGCATAAAGCCACCTTACTGCTTTACTTCAGGATAACATGCCAATTTTGTGTTCACTAACTGTAGCACAGCTATCAATTAAACACTGCAGAAAAGTATTCACAACTAGAAAATAGGCTTCCAAAGATAGTTACAAGTGTGTTAACAGTGTGATTTCATGTATTTCCCAAATAAATGAAGTTACAGAACGCTGCCTAGTACTCAAATGCTGATATAAAATGTTTAGCGGGATATTCTGTCACTTTGTGAATGTTGTATACTTTCAAATAGCATTGTCTCATGGTGACCTTTTTCTGTATTTTGCTTTGAAGGCAACCAGAGATTCCTAATATGCTAACGAAACTTTGTTTTCAGATTGGACTTTTTGTTGTGTGGGGGTTTTGGTTTGTGTTTTGGTTTTTTTTTTTGTTAAGCTACTGCTTTAGGGGATATTAATAATTTACTGACCTGCTTGCTTTAACTTCTTCCTCTCACTGAAGGTCAGGAAATTCAGGTGAGAAGGGAAGCCACTTTCCCTCTCTCTTAAACAAGAGGAAGAAATCATTTTATCAATCACTTGATACAGACTGACCAGATGCATACAGCTGTTCCAGAAAAGTAGCTTGATTTTACACCAGAAACTGCAACTGTTGGATTATGTTCTCTGATAGTTTATAACCTGTCGTGGTTGAAAAATCTCATTAACCCAGTTTGTTTAAATCATGTATTGATGCACTTAACTAAAGAGTAATAGAATAATTTAAAAAAAAAATCATTTTCATTGAATGTAAATAATTTTGCACCAGTGATACGGTTTAACTTTTGCTTTCAGCTCCTAAACTTAGCAGACATCAAGCTCATTTGTTTCTGTTTTAAGCCTTTTAGGCTTAAAAATATGAAACATTAGCCGTTCTAAGCTTCTTAGCCTATGTAAGACTGGTAATTCGCATGTGTAGGTTTGGACTTTCTCAAATAAGTTACGTGCTTTTGACTGTTCAGTTGGCTGCATGCAGATAGTCTGATCCCAAAATGAGCCCTGAGCATAAATCTGTTGTACTTCTGAGTCATAACTCAGAATTGCTCCTGAGAAGTATTTCACAGGGCACAAGACTGTCATTACCAGCCAGTTGCAGACTGAAGTCATAACTTAGTTCGTTAGCATTGATTTTTTTTTTTTCTTTTTTAATTTTTTTTCCCCAGTCAGCTGTAATGCTTCAGGCAACTCGCAGAATATTTTTTCAAGTATGACAAGTACACTGTATTATACTTGGCTGTAGACAAAATTCAGACAGCTGAAGCAGTTTTGTGTCATGACAAGTTTTGGGTACAATACCAAGTAAAAAAAAATTGAGATGTGGAAGACTGCTTTTTGTTTTATTAAGTGATTACATACAAGAAATCTTGAAGTGTTCAGTGCTTTGAAAGATTAAGTTGTAGTTTGGCGTGACTTACCAGCAGAAGAGTGGATGTGCTGTCATTTTAATAGATGCTTTGAATAAAAACTTGGTTTAATTTTCAACTTTAGTGCATGCTGTTTGGTAATCGTTGAACACTTGGGCTCTTCCTTGTTTCTGTCACCCTGCCTCGTCGCAGAGCACGCAAGTGTGTATTTTCCCCGTCTGTTGAAATTTGACACAAGTTAACCACCCAAAGCGAATTTTTTAGAGCTTTTTTTACAGTTTGACAAACCTGCGGGAGCTCCCTCGAAGCCGAGCC